>NW_016804646.1:2634088-2695996 GCF_001698545.2 Rhinopithecus bieti
TCACTTGGACTCGGGAAGGGGAACATCACACACTGGGGCCTATCGTGGGGAGGGGGGAGGGATTGCATTGGGAGTTATACATGATATAAATGATGAATTGATGGGTGCTGACGAGTTGATGGGTGCAGCACACCAACATGGCACAAGTATACATATGTAACAAACCTGCACGTTATGCACATGTACCCTAGAACTTAAAGTATAATAATAATAAAAAAAAAAGCTAAACACTAAGTAAGAACCAACCAGAAATGGATATTAATTATCTTCCACATTCATCCAACTGATCCAAATGGATTAATTTCGATGAACCTCCTATTCAGAAGGCTCACGATGTCTCTTTCATTCTCTTCTTGTTTTACAATTGGTCACAATTTCCTTTTGGCCGTTTTGCCAGCTGGGCAACATTTCTTGCGAAAACCTTTCCTTGGTCTTGATGCTTCTTCAACTGCACCATCTCATGTCATTCATCTCCTGGAAATGCCAAAGAGAAATAATGAATACTTCCGTTCCCCACCCCTCTCTGTCAGATGATTAATGCACTCGTAAAGATTAAGTATAATGGTGTCGTCTTACCTTTTTTGGTTTGAGCTCTCTCTTAAAAGGCTGTTAGTCTGCAACAAGTCTCTTGTAGCTTTCTTCCACTCTAGTTTCTTGAACACACACCCCCGGGGTTACTTACGTTTTCTCTGTTTACTTAGCTTCTTTTGCTCTTTTTTTCTGCCTTTGCTTCTTCTTGCTCACCCCCCAGACTGAATCCCAGAAACATGCTTTCCAATTCCATTGTAATCAGCCTTTTCCCAGTTTTTCAAACATTAACTATTGCCTACTCCTCTGACTTGCATGTTTTGTTTTTTCGTCATGGACTCTTACCAATTATTTCTCCATTGTATCTTTCATGTATTTTATTTCTTTTCCATTTCTACAGCCACTAATTGCATTCATTCATATATAAGCTTGTGTAGAGTTCTAATCATACTAACAGTATATTTCATAAAGCTCCAACTTGCAATGTCTCTTTTCCTTCTGAGGCACTTCTCAGTTATCTGCTATGATAGCTCTATGAATATGAGAAAGAAAAACTCTCAATAAAGTTTACTGAAAATAAATTAAGCCCTCTAGTTTACTATCAGTTGTTTTTTAACCCTTTCAAATTCTGGTACCATCTTTTTTTCAGCAGATACTCTGTACTTTAGCCAAGACACTTTCTGGAACAACTATATTAAAGTACGCCACCCCCATTCCTAATAGGGATGTAACTTCTTAATTTAAAAATACTGCTCTGGAAAATAGTTGGTCTTACCCTCTACCATCTAACATCTTTAACTCCTTTTGAAAACTAATTTGTCCATAAATAAAATTTATTTCTGTTAAAGGTATTGTTGGGAATTTGCACATATAAGATACTGTGTTTTGAGGGACACAAAAAATACGAATGACAAAACCATTGCTATATATGATAGAATTGGATGCTAATAAATGTTGCTATGAAAAAAATATAACTACCAGCTACGCCATGTGTTACTAGGAAGATCAGGTGTAGGGAAATACTTCCCAACCCTCAGAACATGGTACACATAGAAAATAATAATATCATTCATTTCTGTTTAATATTAGGTATTGGTGTCAACAGAGGAGACTGCACATGACCAGACATGACCAGCCTCGGGGTTCCAGCAAATCACACTGCTTCTGGCCACCCAGAGCTGAGGTGATCGATATGTGGAACCTAGTCGTAGTTACTCAACACACTTCTGCACCACCCAATGCTAACTGGAAAGCTCTGGTGCAGGAGTCCTCACAAGAATTAATCCCATTCCCTTTGGGTAAGCATGGAATTAAGATTTGAAAAGCCATTGAAGTAATTTCGTTTTTTAGCCTTTTAAGTGCCATGGAAGGAGGATAAACCCTCTGTTGATTAAATATTCAGAGTAAATAAAAAGCAAATTATGTTGGCCAAGAAGGGAGTAATTTTCTGGATTAAAGATTTGGTGGCTATTTGTTCATACCTAGTTATGTTGAATACTTTATGCCTTCTTAGAAATTTTACATTTAACCTTTTAATTTTTATTTTAAAATATTGCATAAGGTCGATAACTAATTTTTTTCAATTTCCTTTACCCTATTTACTGTTTTCGGCACCTAAAAAGTGAACTGCCATATTATCCAGCAATCTCACTGCTGGGTATATACCCAAAAGAAAGAAAGTCAGTAAATCAAACAGATGTCTGCACTTTGATGTTTATTGCAGCATGGCTTACATAGCTAAGATTTGGAAGCAAGGTAAGTGTCCATCAACAGATGAATGGATAAAGAAAATGTGGTACATAGACACAGCAGAGCTTTATTGAGTATTTTCCATTTATATTTACTCAGAATAAAGAAGCAAATAAAATGTTGGCCAAAGACAAGAATTGAAGAGCTGAACATAGTTTTGGTAACTCTATAGCAAATAATTAGATGCACAAATGAAGAATAAATGAATGAATAATGAAAGAATAATCTTAAAAAGAAGATTTTTATGGAGAAGAGCCAAGCTTTGATAAAATATGAAAAAGTTGTGAGTTTTGGTAAGAAAAGGCTTACAAAACTGTGCAGGACATTAATATTATAACCCATAGAGTAAGAAAAAAACATGATTATGTAACAGCCATCTTCTACCTAAAGAGTAATAAGAGTTTCATTTTTTCAATAACAGAAAGAACAAGATAGGAGAGGGTGTGTCTAAGATTGACAACAGTCTGGTTTCCAGTGCTTCACATTCCTGGGCCCTGACTCCAAAGTAGAGTTGGGGGAAGAGCGTTATAAATATGCTAATATAAATTTAGGCTAAATTAGTACAGTCATTATGGTAAATACCATGAAGTCTCCTCAAAAAATTAAAAATACAAGGCCGGGCGCGGTGGCTCAAGTCTGTAATCCCAGCACTTTGGGAGGCCGAGACGGGTGGATCACGAGGTCAGGAGATCGAGACCATCCTGGCGAACACGGTGAAACCCCGTCTCTACTAAAAAATACAAAAAACTAGCCGGGTGAGGTGGCGGGCGCCTGTAGTCCCAGCTACTCGGGAGGCTGAGGCAGGAGAATGGCCTAAACCCGGGAGGCGGAGCTTGCAGTGAGCTGAGATCCGGCCACTGCACTCCAGCCTGGGCGATAGAGCGAGACTCCGTCTCAAAAAAAAAAAAAAAAAAATTAAAATACAACCACCATATCATCCAGTAATCTCAGTAGTAGGTTTATAGCCAAAGAATATGAAATCAGTCTCTAGAAGAGATATCTGTACACCCATGTTTATTACAGAATTATTCACAATAGCTAAGATACCGAATTAACCTAGGTGACCAACAAGGGCTAACTAAAAAATGTGGTACATATACACAGTGGAGTACTGTCATTTGTGACAAAAAGGATGGAAGTGGAGTACCTTATATTAAGTGAAAAAAGCCAGCCACACAAAGACAAATGCCATATAATCTCACATATATGTAGAATTGAGAAACATTGAACTCATAAAAACAGAGAGTAAAATGGTGGTTACAGAGGCTAGGGGTGGGAAGATTAGGAAGATGTTGGTCAAAGGAGACAAAATTTCAGTGAGACAGGAGGAATAAGTTCAAGAGATCCCTTGTACATCATGGTGACTATAGTTAATAACAACGTATTGTATACCTGAAAATAACAGAGAAGATTTTGTGTTCTCAACACACAGAAAATGATAAGTATGTGAGGTGATCACCAGTCCACAATGTGTACATATATCGAAGCTTATGCTGTACATCATAAATACATACAGTTTTTACTGGCCAATTTTTACATTCATTTAAAAAAGAAAGATGGTAGAAATACGGTCTTCCTCCAGAGTGAAGTGCAGGCATGCTTACCTCCCATGAAAGATTTGCGATTGCAGGTCTCCTCTCTTCTAATGCTGTCTCTGGCTTGTGCAATGTCACCTGTCTCTTCATTTCACCCTGTTAAAACTGCAGCTTGGGAAACTGGTACAAAAGGTGCTATTGCTGTTGCTATGAATAATAAGGTCCTTTGTCTCTGGACTAGAAATCTCATGTCTTCTATCAGCATCTGTGAAACTAGGGAAGGACAGTTTGTTAGCGTACATTACCCTGAGGCTGCTTTTTCTTTCACCTGAGAAATAGAGATTGTGTTTCTTTCTTTATGGAGTTCTTGTGGGGATGAAAGAAGATAACATAAAAACAGAAAAATGGTTAAGAGCACAGATTTCACAGCCTCATGTCCTGGGTTTAAATTCCTACTCTGCCATTTACCAGGTAAACATCTTTGGGCAAGTCACTTTTTATCTCTGTGCCTTAAGTTTCTCATAAAATGTTAAACGTGGTTTGGTAATAATACTACCAACTTTACAGTGTTCGGAGTATAAAATATTCTCAGACTGTTGGCTGGCACGTAATATGCATTGTGTTGATGTTTCCTATAATGCATTGAGCAAAGACATTTGTACTAGCTGGTATACAGTAAATGACAGACTTCAGTAGATAAATAGATAGATACACACATGAATACATAAATACATAGACAGACAACATTGGTTTAGAAAGTAGATAACTTCTGGCCATAGATACTGATGTAGAAAACTTGATGTTTGAATTACCCAATGACTGATAGATATAATTTACATGTATGTAGAGAAGAGGATGCCTGTGCAGTCCAAAAAAATACTCTAGCACAGAAAGAAAATTTTGAGCAAGTAGGGGCAATAGCAACTTGCAGTTACTGTGCGTTTTTTGCCCTCCTTTCATTTTAAGTTCAATGAAAAGCACACAGTAGGTGCTCATTAATGTTATTGACTACCCAGAAAATTAAGACTTTTAAATAATTATCATGCCTGGTAAGTCTTTTAAGTTAGAATTTAATATGAAGGATTTCTTTGTGCATTGATTTTTCTAAGATCTTCCAACTCCACTGGCTGGTGAGGCAGCACTCCACCACTATTTAAGGCCAAAAAGCAGAGCTTCAAGCAGTACTTCTTTAAATGCAAATGCATAATTATTCTCTCTCTTCAGTCCATTGGATTCAGTGGTTTATTGGGCACTTTCTCTGTTGCATTGATTTGGCACTAATGATGTGCTTCAAACTAAGAGCTGGAGTCTTCTACTTTTCTCTGAGAGAACATAGTGATAATCTTAGTTTTTCTGTAATCCACTTCATTTGTTATTTGCATTTCTATTTTTTGTTCCAGTTTTATGTTATGAACATCAGGTGGTAGCCACAACGAAGAAATACATTTTCTGGCAGCTGTGAATTTTATCCTTCCCTAAAGAAATGAAACCATCTGGGTATTTTTCCAAGTGCATTGAATTTATTGTAAAAAATATATATATATAAAAGATGCATAGAAGAGCAAAGGAAGATGCTTTTATAATAAATTTCAAATTGATGGCAATTTTAACAATCTAATTTCCTATAATGGGTGTAAAGAACTTTTAATTTTTCATATTTGCCTTTCCAATTTGTTTTCTTCGCTCTGTTTGAAGATTGGAACAATCTGTATAATTCTACAAAAAAAAAAAAAAAAGCTTGACAAGTAGGAAATACTGTAATCATAGAAGCCTATACTTCCCTGGTAGAATCAGACAGTTTTGTAAGACCCTGCTGTCTTATTTGACTAATCTTAGCTCTGTAGATAATGGTGTATATGTGTTCCAGCTTTATCCATTGGAATGGCAATGGTAGAATAATAAATAACTATGTTCATAAGAGAGGTGAGACTGCCAACTACATAGAAAGTGTGCCAGGCAGCACTGACATTTATAACACAGATGCTCCCAATGTAGCATTGCTGCCTTAGCTCATAGGTTAATGGAAGGTATGGCTGTGTTCCGTACACATAGTGAATTGCATGGAGTGACGTCAAAAGACTCCATCCACTGTGCTCTTTCACCTTATACAAGCTTCAGACCCTTTTGGCTAGGAGGAAAGGAGAAGACCCTTTTGGCTAGGAGGAAAGCTTGATTTTTTTGGCTAATTCACCCTGAAATTCTCAAGTGCTGTGATTTGTCCAGCAAAGTTGGCTCAGTACATGTCTTGTACTTTAGTAAGTGAGACGAGTCTACAGACTGGGTATTCTGGAAGTGATTCACCCTATGTGGGACTACTGACTGGCAGAGGGAGAGGAGGTAGTGCTGGGTGCAGGACTGTTCTCTGGGTAGCCTTGGACCAACTAGTCTTCCCCATTTATTCTCAAGAATAATATAGAATGTGCTGAGAATGCAACATCCTGAGATAAGGAGGAACTGACCAGAACAGCCAGGGCTCTGTTCCAGTCACCCCTAGAAACAAAACATCCTTCAGTGCTTCAGCCTAGCATGTCACGTTGCTTCTGGGATATAAAATCTCTGGTGGGCTGCTTTCTGGGGTCCCTCAGCTATGGTGCAAGTGGGGCATGTGTAGAGATTCTGTCCTTCCTGGGCAGCTTTCCTGGGCCTTGGAAGACCAGCTCGCCATGAATGCAATGCTTCTGTTGTCCCTTGCTGCCTATCTGTAAGTGCTTTTCATATGACATGTATGTGAGGGCACTCAGTCTTACCAGACTCAGACAAGCAGATAATCAGTGCACAGTGAATCTGCTTGACATTGGGCAGGAAAATAAAATAGCTTTCTTCAGCTGGAACATTACTGGCATTTGGGGCAAAATAAATTTCCATTGTAAAGAACTGCCCTGCACACTCCAGGAGTGGCAGCATTTCTGACCCTCACCACTACATGCCAGCAGCGACAGCCAGAGCATGCACTCACATATTTCCAAACCTTTCCCTTGTGTGGGGTGGTGGTATCATACCTGGTTGAGAACCACTGGGTCTAGGCTGATCTCACCTCCCAGCAGCAACACACATTCCTTATAGCATTTGCAGCTATGCCCTAGAGCACAAGGAAGAAGATGACCAAACCAGATAAGATCAAGTCTATAAGGATCAATTTCATCTAGGCATTATTGGCACTTTCATTTCTTTAAAAGTATGATTTTTTTACGCTAAAAGGGGTGCTCTAACATTTTAAGGTCAGGTTGTAAGTAACATACTTCACATCCAGGGCCAGTTGTATGATGTGCAGGGCCTAGGGTAAACTGAAAATCGGAAGCCTTTTGTTCAAAAAACACAAGAAAAAAATGCAGTTAAATGTGCTAAAATGTAAAGATTTTTTTCAAAATATTGTATTACTGTTAAAAGAGAATAATAGTGAGACATGAATACAAGTTGCAAAAAGTAATATTTGGGTTGTCATGGTTTTATACAATACAAAAATATTTTATTAATGCAGTGCCTTAATAGATAATAAGTTTTTTCTGGCTTGCTTTTCTGCAAATGCATTTATTAGGTCATCAAGATTTATACTTTTTGGCACATCATGAAAATGCCAGCAATTGCCCCTTATTACTCTCATTTTTACAAATGCCTTTTAATATGATTCAAGGTGGGCATTCATCCTGGGATGCAAGGCTGCCGTTCAACATTCGCAAATCAATAAATGTAATTCCAGCATATAAACAGAACCAAAGACAAGAAACCACATGATTGTCTCAATAGATGCAGAAAAGGCCTTTTGACAAAATTCAACGCCCTTCATGCTAAAAACGCTCAATAATTCGCATTGATGGAACGTACCTCAAAATAATAAGAGCTATTTTTATGGACAAACCCACAGCTAATATCAATACTGAATGGGGCCAAAAACTGCGGAAAAATCCCTTTGAAAACTGGCACAAGACAGGATGCCCCTCTCTCACCAACTCTATTCAACTATAGGGTTGAGAGTTTCTGGCGTAGGGCAATCAGGGCCAAGGAGAAAGAAATCAAGGGTATCCAGTTAGGAAAAGAAGAAGGTCAAATTGTCCCTGTTTTTGCAGGATGACATTGATTGGTATATTTAGGAAAACCCCATCGCTCTCAGCCCAAAATCTCGCTTAAGGCTGCATAAGCCAACTTCAGCAAAGAGCTCTCAGGATACAAAATTAATGGGCCTGGCAAAAATCACAAGCATCTCTTATACACCAGCAATCAGACAAGCAGAGAGCCCAAATCAGGAATGAACTTTCCATTCACAACTTGCTTCAAAGAGAATAAAATACCTAGGAATCCAGCTTACAAGGGATGCTCAAGGACCTCTTTCAAGGAGAACTTACAACACCACTTGCTCAGTGAAATCAAAGAGGGCCAAACAAATGGAAGAACATCCATGCTCGATGGATAGGAAGGAATCATATTCGTGAAAATGGCCACTACTCCCAACCGGCTTATTTATAGATCCATGCCTCCCCATCAAGTACCAATGAGTTTCTTCACAGAATTTGGGGAAAAACTGCTTTAAAGGTTCATATGGAAACCAAAAAAGAGCCCGCATGCCAAGACAATCCTAAGTCAAAAGGACAAAGCGGAGGCGTCACGCCTAGGCTACCTGACTTCAACTTATACTACAAGGCTCCAGTACACAAAACAGCATGGTACTGGTTACCAAAACAGAGCTATAGACAATGCAAACAGAACAGAGTCCTCAGCAAATAATAACCGCACAATCTACAGCCATCTGATCTTTGACAAACCTGAGAGAAACAAGAAATGGGGAAAGGAATTCCCTATTTATAAATGGTGCTTAGCGGAAATTGGGTCTAGCCGTAATCTGAAGCTGAAACTGCGATCCTTTCTTACCCTTATACGAAGATTAATTCAAGATGGATTAGAGACTTAAATGTTAGACCTCAATACCATAAAAACCCTAGAAGAAAATCTACGGTAGTACCATTCAGGACATAGGACAAAATAGGGGCAAGGACTTCATGTCTAAAACACCAAAAGCAACAGCAGCCAAAAGCCACAATTGGACAAATGGGATTCTAATTGAAACTAAAGAGGGCTTCTGCACAGCAAAGAAAACTACCTCAGAGTGGAACAGGCAACCTACAGGAATGGGGAGAAAATTTTTGCAACCTAACTCATCTGACAAGGGCTCAATATCCAGAATCTAAAAGAACTCAAAACAAATATCGAGAAAAACAAACAACCCCATCAAAAAGTGGGGAAAGGGATAGGAACAGACATTTCCAAAGAGATATTCATACAGCACAGACACATGAATAAAATGCTCATCATCACTCGCCATCAGAGGCAAAGCCAAATCAAAACCACAATGAGGTATACCATCTCACACCAGTTAGGAATGGCAATCATTAGAAGTCAGGAAACAAACAGGATGGTTGGGGAGAGGATGTGGAGAGGAATAGGAACACTTTTACACTGTTGGGTTGGGATTGTAACTAAGTTCAACCATTATTGCAAAACAGCTTAATGGGCAATTCCTCGAAGGATCTAGAACCTAGATGCTACCATATGACCCAGGGCCATCCCACTACTGGGGTATATACCCAAAGGGATTATAAATTATTCTCCACTACAAGGACACATGCTACACGTAATGTTTATTGCCGGCACTATTCACAATAGCAAAGACTTGCGAATCAACACCAAATGTCCATCTGTGACAGGGACTGGATTAAGAAAATGTGGGGCACATATCACCATGGATACTATGAGCCATAAAAAAGATGGAGTTTGCGCGTCCTTTGTAGGGGACATGCGATGCAGCCTGGAAACATCATTCTTAGCAAACTATCACAAGGGAACAGAAACCAAAACACCGCATGTTCTTCACCATAGGTGGGAACTGAACAAATGAGATCACTTGGACTCCGGCGAAGTCGAACATCACGCACTGCGGCGCCTATCATGAGGGAGAGGGGAGGGGGGGAGGACGGGAGGTGACTTGCATTGGCGGAGTCTTCATCCCTGCTCATAAATGATGATCGCATGCCGGCTGCTGGCGAGCCTTGTGGCGTGCCAGCACATCCAACATGCCATAGATACATATGTAACAAACCTTGCACGTTTTGGCCACATGTACCTAAGACTATGAAAGTATTAATAAAATAAAATTTAAAAAAAAAAAAAAGAAATTGGATATCTGACATGTATGTTGGTTGAAATACAACGTATGTAAGATGTAACTGATTTTCATAGAGGCCCCGGCTCTCATTTTACTAAAATTCCCTTATTTTACTATGTCACCCAAGTAGAAATTTGAGAACTGCCGTCTAAATACTACGCAGATGAGTCTAGTATGAGCAGATGAGCTTCCTTACTGAAAATATGTATGAGAAATTCTATCATTTAATCGAAAGCAACACTAGAAGCTTTTGGCAAATGCAAAATTAAAAATACTCATTGAAAATTTTATATTTTGAGAAGGATCAGTCTGTTGATATAGCTGCTAGTAGAGCTGTTAAGAGTATTTCATAGACTGACAACATTGGGATAAAGTTCTGATAAATTATTTTAAAATAAAATTTTAGTACATCTAGAAATGAAGATTCTCACAGAACAACTTTTCTAAAATGGTAATTTTTCATGCATATCAGTTTCAAGTAAGTCTGAACTTAATTTTAAATGTAAATGTATGCAATAGCATTTTAACATTTCCTCAGACATTTTCTGTAACTTGCTCTGTAACTTGTAACTCCATCTCACTGTAACTTGTGACTTCATGAGTTGCATATAATTCAAAATGGTTTTATGCATTCAGTTGCTGTATCTTCAATTATAAAGAAAAATTAAATTTACAGTTGTCTTCATTAATAATCAGTCCATCTGAATCTTCATACAAAAAGTGTTCTTTTCCATTGAATGTAACAATCTTTAAATTTAAGCAATGTTTCTAAGCTTGTGAATATTTGCTTTCCAATATTGCAGCAGTTTTTGAATACAGAGATTTTAAACTCTTTGAATGATTCTAATAACTCCTTAATATGCTATATTGAACAGTCCATGTATATATTTTTTATTGAGACAAAACTCATAATCCAAAAAAATCACCCTTTTAAAGTGTACAATGCAGTGGTTTTTGGTATATTTACAAGGTTTGGCACCCATCACCACTGTCTAATTCCTAATTATTTTCATCATACCATCAGCATTCACTCCCCATTCTGTCCACCCTCGAGTCCTTGGTGACCAGTAATCCACATTCTATTTTCATGGATTTGCCTATTCTGGACATTTACTTTTAATGGGTTTATAAAATATGTAGCCTTTTGGGTAGGGCTACATTCACTTATAATGTTTTAAAGGCTTATTCAGTGTGGCATATATATATTCTTCATTGCTTTTTATGCCAGATAATATTCTGTGTATGGATATACCACATTTTAAAATCTATTTATCAGATAGTAGCAATTTGGATTGTTTCTACTTTTGTCACTACTATGAATAATACTGCTATGAATATTCATGTGACAGTTTCTATGCAAACATTTTTTTGTTCAGTTATTTGGGATATGTGCCTAAGAGTAGAACGACTAGGTCATATTGTAATTCTATATTTAACTTTAGAGAAAATGCCAAACTGTTTCCAGACAGGCTGCATCATTCTAACACTCCCACTAGTTATGTAGGAGGCATCCATTTTATGATGGACATCCTCTGTCCATCTTTTATTTTACTATAGTCATTCTAATGGTTATTTTTTTTAAATAGTGTAACAGTGGTTTTGATTTTCATTTCCCTAATAACTATTGATGCTCAACATCTTCTCAGGAGTATGCTGACCATTCACATATCTTCCTTAAAAAAATTCTATTCTGTCACTTTGCCCATTCTAAAAATAGTTATTTGCTTTTTCTTGTTGAATTATAAGAGTTCTTTATATATTCTGGATATTAGGCCATTATAAATGGTATGATTTGGAAATATTTTCTCCATTCTGTGGATCATCTTTTCACTTTCTTGATAATATTCTTTGAAGCACAAACATTTTACATTTTTTTTTGAGATGGATTTCGCTCTGTTGCCCAGGCTGGAGTGCAGTGGCACGATCTGGGCTCACTGCAAGCTCTGCCTCCCAGATTCACGCCGTTCTCCTGCCTCAGCCTCCCAAGTAGCTGGGACTACAGGCCCCTGCCACCACGCCCAGCTAATTTTGTGTATTTTTAGTAGAGACAGGTTTCACCGTATTAGCCAGGATGGTCTTATCTCCTGACCTCGTGATATGCCTGCTTCAGCCTCCCAAAGTGCTGGGATTACAGGCGTGAGCCACTGTGCCAGGCCAAACATTTTACATTATAATGAAATTCAGTTAATCTGTTTTTCTTTGGTTATCATGCTTTTGCATAGCTAAGATAATACATTGCCTAATCCAAGATTATGAAGATTTACAGCTATATTTCTAATAAGACTTTTAAAACTTTAGCTTTTACATTTGAGTTTCATTCGAGTCTATTTTTGTGTATGCTATGAGGTAAGGGTCCAACTTCATTCTTTTGTATATGAATATCCAGTTGTCTGAGCACCATTTGCTGAAGAGATTGTTTTTCCTCATTGAACAGTCTTGATA
Source organism: Rhinopithecus bieti (assembly GCF_001698545.2). NCBI lineage: Eukaryota > Metazoa > Chordata > Mammalia > Primates > Cercopithecidae > Rhinopithecus > Rhinopithecus bieti. The sequence continues at coordinate 2,646,497 of NW_016804646.1, forward strand.
CTTTTGTCAAACATCACTTAACAACAAACATACGGATGTGTATCTGGATTCTCAATTCTATTTCATGCTCAGTGTGTCCATCCTTAATACTAATACCATATAGTTTTGAGAGTGAAAGCTTTATAGTAAGTTTTAAAACCATGAAGGGTGAATCTTGCAACTTTGTTCTTATTTTTCAATATTATTTTAATTATTCTGGGTCCTATGCATTTCCATATGAAAGAAAAGCTTTTCCATTTCTTTGAAAAGAAGACGGCTTGAATTTTGATAGGGATTGCATAGAATTTGTACATCAATTTTGTGTATGCTGTTATTCTAACAATATTGTCTTCAAATCCATGAACATGTGTCATTGCCTTTATTTATGCCTTCTTATGGTTTTCAACAGCATTTTACCTTAAAGTGCACAAGTTTTGTACTTCTTTGTTAAGTTTATTTCTAAAATTTTATTTTATGCTATTGTAAATGAAAATGAAAATATTTTCCTCATTTCATCTTCAAATCATGCAATCCTAATACATAGAAACACAACAGATATGTATGTAATAATGTATCCTATGGCCTTGCTGAATTCATTTATTAGCTCAAATGATATGTTTTAGAGATTCCTTAGGATTTTCTACATATAAGATCATATCATCTGCAAATAGAGATAATTCTATTTCTTCTTTTCCAATCTGAAGGCATCCTGTTTATTTTTTTTAATTTTGTTTTTTTGCCTAATTTCTCTGTCTAGCATCTTTAGTACAATATTGAACAGAGGTAGCAAAATGGATATCTTTGTCTCATCCCTGATTTTAGGAGGAAAACTTTCAATCTTTCACAATTAAGCTTGATGCAGATTTTTCATAGATGCCGTTTATCAGTTTGAGGAAGTCCCTTTCATTTCTGGTCTATTGAGTATTTTATCATGAAAAGTTTGGGATTTTGTCAAGTATTTTTATCCTGCATTTATTATAACCTGGTTTTGTCCTTTATTGTATTCATACAGTGATTTATTTTCATTTATTGAATCAACTTTGCAATCCTGTGATGAATACCACTTGGGAATAGTGTAAAACTTGTTTTATATGCTTCTGGGTTACTTTTTGTAATATTGTATTCAGGATGTTCATAAAGGATATTGATCTGTAATTTTATTTTTATGATGTCTTTGGATAGTTTTAGTATCGGGGTAAAATTGGTCTCATAGAATAAGAAGAGGAGTGTTCCTTTTTCTTCTTTCTTTTGAGAAGTGTTCATGAATAATTTGTGCTGTTTCTTCATTAAATATTTGGCATAATTCGTCATTAAAATTATCTAGTCCTGGCCTTCATTTTATGGGAAATTCTTTGAGAATTAATTCAACCTCTTAGTTGTTATAGATCTGTTCAGAACTTCTAAGTTCTAATGCAAGAAAGTCAGTTTTGATAATCTGTGTTTTCTGAAACTTGTCCATTTTATCTAGACATTTTGATTTGCTTGCATACAATTGCTAATAGTTTTCATTTATAATCCTTTATATTTCTGTAATATTGGTAGTAATGCCTCCTCTTTTATTCCTAATTGAAACAATTTGAACTTTCTCTCTTTTATTTTGGTCAGTCTAGCTAGAGGTTTTTCAATATTAATTTTTTTCCATTCTAAACTTCTTTCTAATCACTGCTTTAACTACATCTCGGAAGGTTTGGATATGTTATCTTTTCATTTCTATTCATCTCAAAGTATTTTCTTGCTCACATGATTTCTTCTTTGACCCATTTATTATGTAGGAATGTACTGTTTGCTTTCCACATCTGTCTGAATTTCCCATATTTTCTCCTATTTTTTATTTTTAAATGTATTTCTTTGTGATTAGGGAACATACCTTTTATTATTTCAGTCCTTCCAACTTTACTGAAGCCTGTTTTATGGCTTAATATATGGACTATCTTATAGAATATTCAATGTGCACTTGGAAAGAATGTGAATTCTTCTGTCCTTGGGTAAAGTTTTCTAGAAATGTCTGTTTGGTCTATATGGTTTTTAATGGTGCTCATTTCCTCCATTTCTTTGTTGATATTCTGGCTACTATTTTATTCATTGTTGAAAGTAGAGTGTTAAAGTCTCCAGGCATTATTTTAAATTCTAGATTTCTCTCTTCAATTCTGTCAGTTGTTGCTTCATGCTTTTTTGGTGTTCTGTTATTAGGTTACTATATATTTATAATCATTTATCTTCTTGATGGATTGACATTAATATTAGAAAATGTATGAATAACAATTCTTGTCTTAAAGTCTATTTGTCTGAGATTAGTATAACAACTCCAGCTCTCTTTTCATTACTGGTTGTGTGGTATATTTGTGTCTTTTTACTTCAGGTTAGTTATTTGATTCTAAAGTGTATATACCAGATGGGATAGTTGGATCATGCTTTTGTAAGTCTAATCAGCCAATCTTTGCCTTTTTATTATAGTGTTTAATATATTAATCCATTTACATTTAATGTAATTACCAACAATACAAGTTTACATCTGTCATTTTACTATTTCTTTTTTATAGTTTTATTCCTCTTTTTCTCTCTTTTTCTTCATTATTGTCTCATTTCTGTTAAATAGATATTTTATAGTGTATTGTTACATGTAGTATACAAAAATATGCTCTTAAATGGCTTTATTTCTTCCACCCTCTTTTGTGTTGTTATTGTCATATAAATTACATATTTTTATATTATGTCATAGAGGGTACTATCTCTGTAGGGAATCTTTCATTTCAGTCATTATACCTTTCAAATCCAGAATTTCTATTTGGTTCTTTGAAATATGATTCTTACCTCTTTATATATATTCTTATTAGGTGAAGCATCATTCTCATATTTTTCTTTAGTTTTTTTAGACATGATTTTTTTAAGTTCTTTGTGAATATTTAGCATAGCCAATTTAATGTCTTCGTCTAGTAAGTCCAATATGTAGGCTTCCTCAAGGAAGCCTTTCATGATGTAAGGATCATACTTCCTTGTTTCTTTGCATGACTCACATTTTTTTCTTGAAAATGACATTTTCAATAACATAATGTGACTAAATTAGATATTAAATTCTCACACCTCCCCAGAAATTTTTTTTTGCTGTTTATTTATTTATTTATTTTTTTGTAGTTACCATTTTCTTGTTTTGTGACTTTTATGAATTAATTCTGCAAAGTTTGTATTCATTGTCATATGTGACTACAGAAGTCTCTGCCCAGTTAGCTTAGAGGTCAGTTAATGGATTGAACAAAGATTGCCTTTAATGCTTATAACCAATTAAGTCTGCTACTATTGCCGAGGGACTCTCTGTGGGTGTTGAAGAATTGATTATATCAATGCTTGGACTAGATGTTTTTTACCACTATATTAGCCTTTGCCTCCTGCTTTGCAGAGTGTCAAGATTAGCCAGCAGTGAGAGCTTGGAATCTTCTCAAAACTTTTTTAACAAGTACACTGTACTGTGCATGAGCACTGCCCTGGACTTGCACCTAGCCTTCTGGATTCCCAGGAACATTTCATAGCATATCAAAACCCCCATGGGCATCTAATGTCCCATCTTTTACTTAAACTTTTTGGTCCATTTATTGTTTGCCCCAACTATTATTCACTACCTTTAATAGTGTGAAGTTAATCAAGGGCCTGTTTTCTTTTGTTTCATTTTTCTGACATTTACCTACAGGAAAAAAATTTTGTCTTTTTTCCAATGAAAGTGCTCTGAGTCAAATCAAATACAGATTGTCTTACAAGTAGGTTCTTCCCCAGAGAACCACCAGATAGATCAAATAATGACAATTTTCTGGGTCTGAGACTTTTAAAGAACTCTAGCACCATTCACTCCCTTGATGACTACTGGCTTTCAATACAAATATGGACCATTATTTTGAAGGATACTGTGGAAGTGGAGAGTTGGTGATGAAACTATGGCAATTTAAAACACCACAAAACCAACTGTTCTTACCAAGATTTGACATTCTTCTTAAATAAATGCTCCTCTGATTTCTGCAAGCCTTTGGTCAGTCTCCAGAGTTCTGAAAATGTTTGTTCTGATGATTTTCCTTTTGAATTTTTTTCAAAATTTCTCACCACTTTTATGGCAGACAAAAGAATATTGGGAGATCCTTACTCTACCACATTGACTGACATCACTTCATATGTACTATTAATAGTTTACTGACAAAATGTACCCGCTGAGCACTGGCAGTTCCTTTCCTAGCACCCATGGAGTTAATTTTTTTTTTTGGAGTGTCTTGCTCTGTCACCAGGCTGGAGTGCAGTGGTGCAATCTCGGCTCACTGCATCCTCTGCCTCCTGGGGTTCAAGTGATTCTCTTGCCTCAGCCTCCTGAGTAGCTGGGACTACAGGCACATACCACCATGACTAGCTAATTTTTGTATTTTTAGTAGAGATGGGGTTTCACCATGTTGGCCAGGATGGTCTCGATCTCTTGACCTTGTGATCCGTCTGCCTTAGCCTTCCAAAGTGTGGGATTACAGGCGCGAGCCACTGCGCCCAGCTGAGTTAATATTTATACAGATGCCTCAGGGGTAGGAATGTTGAAACTGTGTCCCACCATGGGTCCCAGTGCTGCCCCAAGGGGGGCCCCTCCTCTCTCTCCCCAGACTAACTGCTATTGCCACAGCTGCAGCTTCTACTGCAACCATCACCACTGGTGTCTGGGCCCAGGTTCATCCCATAAGCCCTTTCTCAGGCCCCGTGCCCCAGGCTTGTGTACACATGCCAAATGCTCAGCCCACGCATTGCCTCCTGGCCTATCTCCTCTGCTCACCTGCATACAGGATGTTCCATAGGCCTTCATTTGCAAAATACACAATAAAAAATAAAATTATTAAGAATTTCAGTACAGTGTCAGAGAGCATAATTCCCAGTGTGCTTCCACTTGAGAGAGTAGAGTCCTGTGCCACTGCATGAAGCCAATGATGGTCATGCTTTTCTTTACATGAAGCAGACTGTTACGTTTTCATTCCTCCCATTGCCATTCTTAAATGAAGAGATAGATAGATAATGTTTTTTTTTTTTTTACCTCTACCTCCTTCCTTGTAGCATGGGAATCTCATAAAATATCTTATGAATAAATAGTATAAGTAATATAATTGTCATAGTATCTGGCACCAAACAAGTATTCTATAAGTGATCATTCCCTCACCCATCCCACCTTTCCTTCCCACTATTAATTGGGTAATGCTTTCTATTTCTGAAATATTGACAGGTTTTTACCTTTCAACTCTATATTCTTATTACTCCTTTTTCTCCAGATGCCTTGAATGTTAATAGTTCTTTGAAGTTTTCAGTGCTCCTTTTCAGAGGTTCTGACATATTTTACCTGGATATTAAGTAAGAGTCTTATTTCTTTCTTTCTTCAAGCTGGAACCACATCCATAGACATGTTCTATTGTTCATTGCACTTGTAATAATTCTTCATTTCGATTATAGTGATTTATTATGAGTCACTTGAACCATTAGCAAGCAATCATTTCTAGATCAAGCTTAAGCTTAGGTTATTTTATTTTTAATTTAAAAAGGCAGTCACATTGTGACATGCAATAATATTTGTTGTTAAAACACTAAGAATCCATTTTCTCTCATTTTTTTCTATGAATAATTTTTTTAGACTCATACTTTGGAAACTGGTTACATCTTTGCTTCATGAATGTTAAATACCTACCCATTACTGCTTGAATTAATTTTGTAAGATAACAATTGGTATATTCACGTAGCTGACTCTTCAACTCAGAAAATTTTTTGCCTTCAAAATGTCTTTAGAATATCTAATAATTTAAATTGAATTCAAATACTGAAGGTCTATCATGGAAATATACTGTACTCAGTGTTATGCTGAATGTGTGGGTAAGGCATGTCTGTGAATTATAAAGAATCGCAGTCAGTTGCCGGGTGTAGTGGGTCATGCCTGTAATCCCAGCACTTTGGGAGGCCAAGGCAGGTGAATCACCTGAAGTCAGGAGTTCGAGACCAGCCTGGACAACATGGTGAAACTCCGTCTCAACTAAAAATACAAAAATTAGCTGGGCGTGGTGGCAGACACCAGTAATCCCAGCTACTCAGGAGACTGAGGCAGGAGAATCGCTTGAACCTGGGAGGTGGAGGTTGCAGTCAGCAGAGATCACACCATTGCACTCCAGCCTGGGCAACAAGAGTGAAACTCCATCTCAAAAAAAAAAAAAGAAAAGAATCACAGTCTAGTTAAAATGTATATGCATGGGTATATGTATGTAAACATTATTTACATATATGTAAACATATGTAGCTCTGTACTAACCTGTAAATATACTTGTATATAAATCTATTTATATATAACTATGTAAATATAGATAAAATATATTTACATGTAAATAAATCTGTGGCCAGATGGACTTCACAAACCCAGAAGTGCAGGGGAAATAACATATCCTTGCAAGCCCAGAAGACCCTTAGCCCCTCTGCTATCTGCCTCTTCCTCCTTCACCTGAGCTCAGCCTCCATAACTGCCTGGACCTCACAATGTATCTTTTCTGCCCTGGGCACTACTTGCGTGCCCAGTATCATGCCAGGACCACTGTTGTCCCGCTTGCCAAGGTGAGTCTTTATCAGCAGAGGATAGGAGGGCTAGAGATGCTTCCTCCCCTGATCACTCCATGCTTAGCATAGAATTAAACTTCTCCTCATTTGTCCCAGTCCGTCCAGCTTTGAACTTTTAATTACACTTTATTAAAATGTCATGGGTAACTTAAGGAAATGACAATAGAAGAAGAAAAGAAAACAAATCCCTTACAACAGTTCATCCATGGAATTTCTTTCAGAGTTACTGGCCAAGAACAATTTTTAACAATTTTTACGATTTCTTTTTTTTATTTTGTTTTTTTGAGACACAGTTTCACTCTTGTCCCCCAGGCTGGAGTGCAATGGCTGGATCTCAGCTCACTGCAACCTCCACCTCCCAGATTCAAGCAATTCTCCTGCCTCAGCCTCCCGAGTAGCTGGGATTACAAACATGTGCCACCACGCCCAGCTAATTTTTGTTTTTTTAGTAAAGACGGGGTTTTGTCATCTTGGTCAGGCTGGTCTCACACTCCTGACTTCAGGTGATCTGCCCACCTCAGCCTTCCAAAGTGCTGGGATTACAGGCATGAGGCACTGCACTTAGCCTTGTGATTTCTTTCATGGGTACATCTCTGTTTGGCTACAGGGCTGCCTCACTGCCCAGCTCTGGAAAATGGCCAACTTATCTACACATCAGACCTGAAGGTAAGGTACTGTTGCAGTGGGCTAGTCCATTAGACTCCATATATTTATTTAAATTATTTATTGGGCATGTACTTTATGCCAGGCACTATTTGGAACGCTTAGAACACACCACTGAACAAAATAATCTGAGATCCCTGCCCTCATAGATGCTTGCATCCTACTGGAGAAAGATATGCAATAAGTAATAAATGTCATAGATACAGAAATCAAATGATATGGTACAGGATGATAATTGCTATAAGAGAAAAGAAAAAGTAAGTATGTTAAGGGAAAACCTAAGTGCTTAATTTAAAGAAAGGAGGACATCGCATTTCTGAGTAGGTATGGTGTAGATAGGCCTTTTTGAGAAAAGAATGTTTGAGTAATGTCTTTTAAGAGGTGATGGAGTGAGCCATGAGGATATATGAAAGGAAGAATATTCCAGAAATGAGAAGCAGTCAGTGTAGGACATGGGGAAAGAGGGAGGAAAGGATGGCTCCAGCAGTGTTTTGAAGATGTTGAATGAGTGAATAAGGCACACTTAGCTATAATGAACAACAACCTGGTCACCAGCTAACTTCAGCAAATTACTGTGGTCCCAGTATCTCTGCTCATGATATTGGTCTTAGAATGAACTTGTAACTAACTTTCAAAAACCACTCTAAATAAACCCATTATAGTGTGATAATATAATAGTTGTTAACTCACAGTAAGCAGAATTATCATGCTATGGAAGTACGGGAGAAGATATTAATTCTAAATATGAAAGAAGAATATAAGGTAGTTTTCTAAAAGGAATGAAAATTAGTCTCGTCTTTAAATAATACAAACTGTTAGGTATTGCCTCTGTTTTTCCGTAGGAATTAGGAGAGACAAAATTTACATATACTAGACAGAGACACAAAACAAAGGACCTTAACCTCCTTATCTAATGGTACATTTCCTGGTTTTCTCAGCCATTGTAGACTCCGCTCCCTCTTATCCCTATGGAGTTGGTTCACACTTCAATTCCAGTATCCGCTAGCCTTTACTATCTGCTTTAACAGTTAGGATTGGTTCATCATTGGTGTGGCCTCTGCCTGTACTGTTTCTGTGGTCTTAGCTACTGGCAGCCCCTCCCTCTGCAGTGTTGCTGATCAGCCAGCCATCACCTCCTACTTCATTCAGGTCCCCTCCCAGACTAGCCATCAGTAGAGGTTGGCCTGAAATCTCCTTTGGAAGCAGGAGTTGCCAGATTTGACAGATGGCTATAGAAAGGAAGGCAATTCCAAGAGAGGAAACTGAAGAGAGGCCAAATGGTGAACATATTTTAATTATGTTTCTGATAAAGAGGCATTGCGGCAGTCAAGGTCTCAGAAGGAAATGGATCTCTTTGAACCCATGTTAGTACAGATTAAGAAATATTTACCAAAGAATCTATTTACAAGACTATGAGTGGAGTGCAGGGAGTCCCAATGGTTAGTGCAGCAGTGTGGGGGCTAATCCCAGTGGGGCAGCAGATGCCTAAACCTAGGGGAGGGGCAGTACAGGAACCTGGAGACAACCGGGAAGAGGAGGCAAGTGTGGAGAAGACCGTTATGAGAGGAAATTGACCAGTGAGAGAAGTGAGACCTGCATGCTCCGGCACCCATCATATATAATGAATCAACTTCTTTCTTTTGCTGCTAGAATAGCACGAATTTTGTACAATCCTTGGGGAAATGAAAAACAGATCACTTTCTGTGTTCATGATCCTGAGTCAAGAAAATCAAGCCCATGCAACCTCATAGGGAGGGGACTTGAGTAATAAATAACTGACCTCAACCTTCCTCACTCTAATCTCCTTCCTGGGCTCCCCATGGGCCAAAGCCAAATGGAAGTTTGAGGACAGCTGTGTGTGTTGATTGCAGCTGACCTGGTCAGTCTCTTGGAGCAGAGCACACAGTGGATCTGGAGGCCCAGGGAGGACATCACAGAACAGAAGAGCAAGCCCGTACCTGGGTCTTGTGTTAGTTTCCTGGAGCGGCCATAACAGTGTCATAAACAAGATGGCTTAAAGCAATAGAAATTTACATCTTGGGCTGGGGTGGTGACTCACGCCTGTAATCCCAGAACTTTGGGAGGCTGAGGTGGGTGGATCACTTGAGGTCAGGAGTTTGAGATCAGCCTGGCCAACAGGGCAAAACCCTCTCTCTACTAAAAATACAAAAATTAGCTGGGTATGATGACATGCTCCTATAGTCCCAGCTACTTGGGAGGCTGAGGCTGGAGAATGAACGTGGGAGGCAGAGGTTGCAGTGAGCTGAGATTATGCCACTGCACTCCATCTTGGGCAACAGAGCAAGACTCCATCTCAAAAAAAGAAATTACATCTCAGGTTCAGAGTAGGCTACAGGTCTGAAATTAGGATGTTGGTAAGGCTATTCCCTCTAAAATCTGTAGAGCAATTCTTCCTTGCCTTTTCCTAACTTTCGGTGCTTGGCTGACAGTTGGTGGTGTTCCTTGGCTTGTAGATGCAACCCTGCCACTCCAACCTTTACACGACCTTCTCCCTGTGTCTCTGTCTCTTTACACAGCCTTCTTTCAATAAGGGCACAAGTCATATTGGATTAGAGGCCTACTCTAATAAGACTACAACTTAACTATGTTACATCTGCTATGACCGTATTTCCAAATAAGATCAGGTTGCAAGATACTAGGGGTTAGGACTTGAACGTGTCTTTCCTTGGAGGAAATATGATTAAACTCATGACAAAGCTAATGCAGAGGAGAAAGGCATACTGCACAAAGATTTGATTAGATTGGGAAATTAAAATGAAACAATAATATTAACATACTATAGGAGAAACCATGAAGTTAGGAAATAATATAAAGGAAACGATATTAGTAAAGTAACTGGCCATGAGTACAGCTGTGCCCGGAATTGTTTGGAATATTTTGTCCGGAGTTGGTGGGTTTGTGGCCTTGCTGACTTCAAGAATGAAGCTGCGGACTTTCGCGGTGAATGTTACAGCTCTTAAAGACGGCATGTACGGACCCAAAGAGTGAGCAGTAGCAAGGTTTATTGTGAAGAGCAAAAGGACAAAGCTTCCACAGCACCAAGCGGGTTGCCGCTGCTGCCTGGGGTGACCAGCTTTTATTCTCTTATTGTCCCCTCCCATGTTCCGTTTCTGCCCTATCAGAGTGCCCTTTTTTCAATCCTCCCTGTGATTGGCTACTTTTAGGATCCTGCTGATTGGTGCATTTTACAGAGCCCTGATTGGTATGTTTTACAGAGTGCTGATTGGTGCGTTTTAAAATCCTCTGGTAAGACAGGAAAGTTCCCCAAGTCCCCATTAAACCCAGCAAGTCCAGCTAGCCTCACCTCTCAATATCCGCGCTGTGAGTGAGGCACTAAGCTTCATCTGTGACTAACAGGACTGAAGTCCACATAACCTCCTAGGTGACACATTAAATAATGTCTATTTGCTTATATCATATCTGCAAAACAATGGTTAAACTATAAAAGTCAGAGGTTAGAATTCTATGCGAACATGAGTCTCTTCTCTCATACCTACATAATGCATCTATGTACAAAATTCTACTAATGTAGAAAATGTTTAAAGAGTTCAGACATGGAAGCTCACACCTGTAATCCCAGCACATTGGGAGGCCAACATGGGAGGATTGTTTGAGCCCAGGAGTTCCAGACCAGCCTGGGTGACATAGTGAGGCTCTGTCACTTACAAAATAAAAAATAAATTATGTTAAAGACATTATTGCTCCATATGAGAATCCACCCATGTCACTGCACTTCACTCTTAGAAAAGATCAGTTTGGGAAGTGTACCAAATTGTCATTTAGCTTCTCAATTATGTCACTTGCTTGGTATATTTTCATGAAAATCTGTGACTGTCTCTGTAGCCAATATGATCGGAAGACCCCTCTTGGTTTGGTTGTTACAGCTGTTTTAAGGGGCAATTTGAATCACTGTCGAGTTGCTGGTAAGTGATTGCTGGTAAGAAATGTACAAGCATTCCAGAAAACACAGAGAAATCCTGCTCCGGATTATCTGAAGGTCGCCATGGACCACTGCCTCTGTAGGGATTCGTGTATATCTCCTGCAGCCAGATGCCTGTGTTTTCACAATGTCACGGAAGAGGAAGTGGCGATGGCTGGATCAGGTGGGGCACAGTCCTAAGTAGTCACAATCCAACACACATTTTGATGGTTCACAGGGACTTTGTGAATCACGCGTGATTTGAAAACCATTTGTAAAGCTGAATTAGAGCCCTCAAATTTTATTTTTCTGGGAAAGGAAAAATAATTAAACAACATCTTCAGAGTTTGCTTTGACTTCTGTACATCTAACAAGCTGTACTTCCACAGAAGCTTTTTGGAGGCTGCAGAGTCATTAAAGTCAGTTAGGGGCCTTATCTTTTGGGAAACAAAAACTTACATTCCTTAGCGCCAAGGAGGTGTCCCAACTAAGAACACATCTGTGGCACTAATTTGATCAGCGCTTTTATCTTCAGGAATTCAAGGTCTAATTTTGCTTATCTAACAAGTAAGACATGAAAGAATAAATTGGGTCATCACTGGGTAATTGGTTAAAATAATAATAATAAATAATAACCTAAAATTATAGAGTTTTTTTTTGCAGCATTCCACTTGGGAGAAATGAAAGGGTCCATTGATCACTCTGTTGGGTGAGAGAACAGGGTGATCCATGCTGAAGGATGTCACACTATCACACTGAGGTATAATTTTAGCCCAGAAGGACAGAGTATATAATANCATCTGTGGCACTAATTTGATCAGCGCTTTTATCTTCAGGAATTCAAGGTCTAATTTTGCTTATCTAACAAGTAAGACATGAAAGAATAAATTGGGTCATCACTGGGTAATTGGTTAAAATAATAATAATAAATAATAACCTAAAATTATAGAGTTTTTTTTTGCAGCATTCCACTTGGGAGAAATGAAAGGGTCCATTGATCACTCTGTTGGGTGAGAGAACAGGGTGATCCATGCTGAAGGATGTCACACTATCACACTGAGGTATAATTTTTAGCCCAGAAGGACAGAGTATATAATATATATATTATATTATTATGAATATATATTATAATATATCATTATGAATATATATATTATATAACTAGCTGAACTAAATTCAAAAGAGTTTAATTGAAGAGCAAATCAGGTAGTCTCCCAAGCCAGAGAAAACTCAGAGACTCCAGCACAGCCATGCAGTAGAAGATTTATGGACAGGAAAAGCAAAGTGATGTACAGAAAACAGAAGTGAGGTACAGAAACAGCCAGATTGGTTACAGGTTGGTGTTTGCCTTATTTGAACATGGTTTGAACAGTTGGCCACCTTTGATTAGTCAAAACTCAGTGGTTGACACAAGAATAGGCTACAGTCTGTATACAAATCCATTTAGGTTATAGTTCATGATGTACCGAGAAACTTTTGGGACGAATTTAAAATGTATAAGGAGACAGATTTAGGCTAAACTTGATTTAACATTATATATGCATATATAATGTTAGATTATTATGTTGGATTTAGGCTAAACTTGATTTAATGTTATGTATACATATGTAATGTTATATAATTACATTACCTGCCAAGTGATAACAGAAAAATTCTTGGTTCTTTCAGAAAACTTTTGGCATTTGATTTCTGCTGAGTTTGCTGCCTTCTCTATTACAGGGAGAAGGTACATGTAAAATGAGTCCAATATGGTCCCTGTATTAGTCAGTTCTCACGCTGTTATGAAGAAATACCGGAGACTGGGTAATTTATAAATAAAATAGGCTTAATTGACTCACAGTTCTGCATGGCTGGGGAGGCCTCAGGAAACTTACAATCATGGCAGAAGGCAAATCTTCACAGGGCAGCAGGAGAGAGAATGAGGACCAGCAGGGGAAATGCCAATTCTTATAAAACCATCAGATCTCATGAGGCTCACTCATTATCATGAGAACAGCAGGGAAACCACCCCTATGATTCAATTACCTCCACCTGGTCACACCCTTGACACGTGAGGATTATTACAATTCAAGGTGAGATTTGTGTGGGGACACAGAGTCAAACCATATCAGTCCCTGATCCCAGAAGCCCATATTTAGAAGGATTGTAGACCAGCACATAATTTCTGACATTATAAGACAAAAGAGATGGAAAAACAGGGCAGTGTTGGAGTAAAGAGAAAGAGGCAATTTGGATTCAGGAAACCAAGAATGACTTTATAATGAACAGAAATTTCAGAATGCCCCTTGTAAGAAGAATACGATTTTAATATGTTGGGAGGAAAATAGGAATTCCGGGTTAAGGGAATTGTATGAACACAGCCAAGGCACTGGAAATAGGGCTCAGCCTGTCCACATGCATTTAGGGCAGGGTCTGCAAAACTTTCCTGTAAAGGGCCATATAGTAGTGTTACAGTCTCTGCAGGCCATGAGGTCTCTATTGCAGCCACTCAACTCTACAGCCATAGTAGAAAAAACAGCCTAGACTCTAGAGAACACGGAAATGGTGAGCATAGCTGAGGTCCAGTCAAACTTTATTTACAAAACAGGTGGCATGCAGCCATAGTTTGCTACCTATAAACAACATGAGGAAAGACATTTTTCTCTATATTGTTCTCTCTCAAATACCTAGCTCAGAGCCCGACACATAGTGCATGCTCAGGGAACATCTGTTAAATGATGAATGAAAAAAAAGAAATAGAGCCTGAAGCTGGACAAGTAACATAGAACCACATCAAAGAACCCGTGACTGTCATCATAAGAAGACTTGGTTTTACTTTGCAGGCAGCAAGAGACCACTGAGGTCACTTCCCATCTCAGGATGGCATCTTGGCAGATGAGCTGATGGATTAAAAAGCTGAGATAGTTGGGGCAGAAAAGTAGGCTGACACATTGCACCTCATGTGAGAGGGAACAGATCCTGAGTTAGAACCTGAGTGTTGGGCATAGGTAAAATACTCCTTTCAGAGCCTGAACCTGCAGGACTCAGCCAGGTGCTAAAGAGCAGAGGAAAGACTTGGTGACCAGGAGCTTGACTGGGCCACTTTGTGAATCACAGAAGCCAGGATGTCTGCAGCAATGAGTAGGCAAGGTTTTTAATTTTGAAAAGTCAGGTGTAGTTGAAGGTGATACATCCACATGTAAATGTCATGTCAGGTAGGTTATTAGGAAATTGGATTGTTAGAAAGTTCTTCTCTTGAGAAATAATTAGATGCGACAGACTCTGTCATATACATTACCGATGAGTTCTTCTGCCTGTAGTAGACTTACCTGCATGGCATTTACAGGATGGTTCCCAAACCTCCATTTAGGTAAGAAGGAAACAAAGCCAGGAACTTCTAGGGAAGTTGTTTTCATCATGCATACATCGTGACATACATACATCACGTCATCACACCCAACTACCTGCCAGATATCTAATTTATTTAGAAAGCCTTGCAAACAACAACAACTCCAATAAATAAATAAATAACCCAAAACAATGATAAAAGTAGCAATTGGGTGGGGTTTCCATGAAGTTTATATTTTTGAAGCAGGACAAAGCTTTGACATTGGAGGTCATAAGCCTGGCAGAAAACCCAAGGGAAAAGTTTTAAATTCTGTACCACCTGGGTCACCAGTGCAGTGGCTAACAGCAAATGTCACTGACAACCGTTCAGTGTGGAGAGAGATCTCTGGGGACCAAAAGTACATATACTTGCCATTTCATTTTACTTATGACTCTATTCTTAAAACATTGTTCTCTGTCATTACCACAACGAAATTAGGTCAGAAATTTACAAATGAATTTAATTCTATAGAAGTCAAAGTATAGGTTAAAAGTCTAAGAAGGAAGTGAAGTCAAATGTTGAGTATCCTTCGTTCTTCCTGTAGACCATGGAGTATGTTGTACAATTGTCCTCCCCTTTCTCTAGATATTCACCCTCAAAAATGTTGTTTCTGAGTATCCTGCTTTCTAGAGAAAATGTTACAAACTCAAATTGTTGCAGGGATCAACACAGGTAACATCAGTGTGGATAAAGTGGGCCAGAAATAATAAAAGGGAGTGGAGGGTCAGAGTAGATGATCAGAGAGGACCAGGCCTTCCTTGAAAAGATGTGGGGGATGGGAAGCTGCAATTCAATTCAAGCAGAATGTGTCTTTGTGTTATTAGCTATTAGCATTTTTATTCAGAGAAAGACATATATACATTTTATGTAAAATCTATAAGTGCTTAAATGTGGACTTTTTTTTAACATACATGGGCCAAACAAAAGATATCCATACGTCCTCAACTGGCTATTTCATGTCGTGTGTCATTTTCTTGTGGGAGATCATTGACAAATTGTTCAAAAATTAATCACCATTAGCTTTTCTCTTTAACAAATGTATTTATAAAAATTACATAGGATCTGAGTCAGGAAAGAACAGAAAATCACTTAGGGAGAGTTATCGTGATAGCTAACTCTTATTGTATTAACCATGTGCTATGTAATGTTCTAAGTGTTTTATGATATGGCAACTCATTTACTCCTCAGAACAGCTTTGTCATTAAAGTACTAGTATGATTTTCTGGAAGAAATCAGTGAGGCACAGGAAGATTAAATAACTCACTCAACTTTACACAGCTTGTAAGTGACAAATCCCCAAGGGGAATATCAGTAGAATATCTCCAGTTCCTATGCTCTAACCACTATCCAGTGGTTTTTGCGTATTTGTCCTGGGACGGCAGAGAGTCATGCTGCCTATCTGGTATTCGTTTTCTTATTGCTCAAGAGGGCCTCACTAACTGCCCCATATGGGTGTTGTGATATAAAAATAGATCAGACAGACGAGGTTCTTGTGTACTACCAACTGTTATTCAAACATAAATGGTTATGAAAAATGTGATATAAGGTACTTAGCATTGCTGAGACCAAAGGTTGTATCACCAAGCTTTGTGAGAACAGCTGCTGTCACCTTGGTAATTCTGCAGCCAAAGTATAGTAGAGAGCACAGGCATAACATTTGGTAAGTGGGTGCCCAAGGCGTCTCTTCCCACTCTGCTGCCACCCTTGGACTATTAAATGCCTTAAATAGGTGCTGAATACACAGGGACACTGAGTGTAGCCAATTATATAGTGACAATGACACATTAAAAAGTACAGGCTATCTTTCTGTTTTTGTTTTTTTTTTGTTGTTGTTGTTTTTTGGTTTTTTTGCACGTGTGTTTTGTTTCTGTTTTTGTTTCTGCTCAGCGTGTCTCCACTTCCAGCTACTTGAGCTCCCGATGAGTGAAGTCCCAGAATGTCCTCCACAGTTTTGTAGCCATCATGCAGGAGCAGGAATGTAACATCCTGATTTATAAATCAGGATCATCTTTTAAAAGTTGACTATGTGTAGGTCTGCTGGTAATTATTCCTGCTACACTGGAGGTGAAAGAAAGTATGGTCTAACCATGGTGATCTGCCTCAACTAGGAAACTGAATTACTAATCAGTACAGAGTAGCGAAGGTGTTATTATTCTCACTGCTTTGGGAGTGTAATATTCTGCCATAGATAAGGAGGAAAATAAAAAATAAACAGCTGAATCTCAAGCTCCACCCAATGTGCTAAAAGTCAACTGTATCAAAACAGAGAGCCAATGCCAGGAAAGAATGGAATATTTAAAAGTGAACTTCTGATATTTTATCCAGGGGAAACTGACAACTTAAATAAAGCCGGTTTTCGAGGCAGCAAGGCTGATAAAACACAGAGTCCTAACGGATATTCTTGTGTAGCTCTCCAAGAGGGGTCGGTCAGATGGTGGGGACACAGCAGGAAGAGCCCACCTGGCAGGGAGTAGGGTGCTGGTCTCTCAGAGCCCAACCTGCAGCACCAAACAGTGACCATTTAAAATGAGCTGATACAGCTCAGTGCCTGGCACACAGCACTCAACCAGTGTTAGCCCAACCTATTATTAACTCAAGAAGCCAGAAACATGGGCTGGGACATCCAAAACCAAAATAACATGTAGTCATAACATCAATTTCTGAGGTAAGTGACTGCCCAAAAGGGCCACTGTAACTGTAACTCTGTGGCATGTGAACATTTTCTTTCTAAAAAACTAATCTTGGCCAGGTGCAGTGTCTCACACCTGTAATCCCAGCACTTTGGGAGGCCGAGGCGGGTGGATCACCTGAAGTTGGGAGTTCGAGACCAGCCTGACCAACATGGAGAAACCTCGTCTCTACTAAAATACAAAATTAGCCAGGTGTGGTGGCGCATGCCTGTAATCCCAGCTACTGTGGAGGCTGAGGCAGGAGAATGGCTTGAACCCGGAAGGCAGAGGTTGCGGTGAGCTGAGATCGTGCCATTGCACTCCAGCTTGGGCAACAAGAGTGAAACTCCATCTCAATAATAATAATAATAATCTTACTTCTTAAAATCCCAAGAATAGCAAAAAACTATCCTTGCAGTCCAGATAATATAGTAGATTGCACAAATGGCCAGAACACTTTACTTCCCATGCCTGTGCCTTTATAATGTGATTCTTATGTGACTACACCATCCCTCCCCCTCCGCCAACAAGAAGTGGAGGTTCTTTTCCCATTCTCTAAATCTGGTCTGGCTCTGTCCCTCCTTTTGGCCAAAAGAATACACTAGATGTGAATTTGTGCTAGTTCTGAGACAAGTCCCAAGAGGCCTGCACATCTCACTTCCCCTCTTAGAAGTCCCCTCCACTGTGTGAACAGCCCGCACTGGTGTACTGAGGATGGGAGCCAGGTCCCATTTGAGGATGACCTCTGCCTGCCCACAATTAGCTTGACAATTGACCTTAGATGTATAAAGGAACTTTACTCAGGCTAGAAGAACCATTAAACTGAGTGTTACCCAGAACTGTAAGCTAAACAGATGCGTATTTATCAAACTACTATATTCTGGGATGGTTTGTTTCTCAATGAAAACAAACTGAACATTTTCAGTACCAGAAAGGCAGTGAAGCTGAGTTTGCGTTCCACCTTTGCACTGCCCAGCTGAGTCTGCTGAGACATCATTCATCACTTTGCACAGCCTGTAGCAGATCAGCGTTACTAGGCAGCAACTGGCCGAGAATTGTGTCTTTCATGTTAAAGGGACACTAAATAATGTTCTGTTATTGATCCAGATGTGTCAACTGCTAGACTAGAGTCAGAAGTTCTGTTAATGTTGAATAGAGCAGTTGCAGATTTCTTTATTCCAAAAACTTGGACATTCATAGAATCACACTTCAATTTATTATCATAATTTGACATGAATGGTGACACTGAAAATACTCATTAAAGAAAAACTCAGATTCAATGATTTGCACAATTGGGAACATGTATGTTTCTTAGTGTTCGTTCCTTCTCCTTCAGAGGCCTTTGGGGAATACGCTGGAGAACCAAGTTACTAGGGAAATACAATCAAGTTCTGCTACATAAGCAGAACTTCATAAATGAAGAATGTTTCTGTGGTTATTACATCTAACTATAAAGACAGGGTATATTGCATGCAAGGGCTGCTATAACAAAATACAAAAGACTGGGTGGCTTACACAACAGAAATCTATTTTCTCATATTTCTGCAGGCTGGAAGTCCAAGGTGAAGATGTTGGCAGGGTTGGCTCCTTCTGAGGCTGTGAGGAAGGGATCTGTTCCAGACCTCTCTCCTTGGCTTTGTGGATGGCCACCTTGTCCCTCTGTCCTCACCTAATCTTCCCTCTGTACATGTGTCCAAATTTCCTCTTTTTGTAAAGATACCACTCGTATTAGATTTGGCCCACCCTAATGACCTTTCCACTTAGTTACCTTTTGAAAGACTATCTCCCAGTGCAGTCACATTCTGTTTTAGCCAGGTCTGGCTGCTGTTACAGAATACCCTGGGCTGTGCCTCAGAGTTCTGGAGGCAGGAAGTCCAAGATTGAGGCACCAGCAGGTATCTGGTGAGAGTCTCTTTCTGGTCTACAGATGGCCATCTTCTGGTTGTGGCCTCACATGGCAGAGAGAAAAATCACCTCTCTTGTGTCTCTTCTTATACAGCACTAACCCCAGTCAAGAGGAATTCACCCTCACGACCTAATTACTGCAACATTGGGGATTAAGATTTCAACATATCAACTTAGGGGGAATACGGACATTCAGTCCATCACTTATTCTGAGGTGCTGGGGGTAAGAATTTCCACATATGATTTTTTTATTATTGGGGGACACAGTTTAGAACATAATGGCAAACATGAAAAAAAAAAAGCTAACAAAAAAAACCACATTAAATGCAGAACAGAAAATGCTGAACAGAATGAGACAACCTAAAACTACACAATAGGGAAGTTGCAAGGTTTTACCTTTTACACCTCCAGATGACTACAATATGCACCATTTCCATGAGGCAGAGGAGAATGAATCTTATTTTCTGCATTAGACAAAAGGTAATAAGCCCTGCAAGTACTTACAGTCTTGGTAGAAATACACCAGCATTTTCTTGTTTAAAAAAAGAAATATATTCTAAAAGAAGTCTATCCTCCTCTTTACAGCTGTTTATAATGCAAAGGGTTATTTAGCAACATACATTAGTTTGTTCATTTGTTTTCTAATAGAAAAATCTTCCTTAAACATCTTATGGTGAAGGAAGCTTCCAAAAAAAAGATGCAAGGTAATATGGCCATGAGCTTGAATTATATTTACTCTTATCTTATTCATTTATCACATTACATCTATGCACTAGACATTGAGATGGGCATGGTATGGTTGGCATTTTTCAGACCAAACTGTGCTGTGATATCATGATATCTGCTCTATTTTTTGTAAGTATAAAATAAAGCATGCAGATTTTGTTCTAACTTTCATTCAGTTGAATCCTAATTGTATTTATGTGGTCTTATTATGCCTCAGTGATTTTTCTACAGAAATAAGATGCTGTTCTTTCACTCAATGAGCTTTTAGACTGGTAGAAAACACTAAGATATTAAAAAAATAAAACAAGTACATAAAGTGCTACTGGGACAGATTAAAATAGCCGCCTATTTTTTGATGCTTTTAAAGGTGTGGGCCTATTTTCTACCCCACTGGTTTTTGCATAAGCTTCATGATGCCTGCCTAATAGAGAACAGTGAAAGACAGGTTGTGTCAGTTTTCAAGCCCAGACATTAAGGGAATGGTAGCCTCCACTCCTCTCCTTTAGGACACTTACTGTGTTACCCAGCTGCCATGCCATGAGAAAGCATAAGCAGCTACACAGGGAGACTTATTTGGAGAAAAGCAAGACCCCACCAAGAATCCCAGTTGAAATTCCAGCCATAACTCAACATGAACTTGTCAGCCATTTGAGTGAGAAAATAAGTTCCATGACATGGAGCTGAGATGAACCATTCCTCTGAGCCCTGTCCAGATTTGAGATTGTGGCAAAATAAATGATTGTTATTGCATTAAATCTCAAAGCTTTGGTGAATAAATACCAGAACACCTATAAATTTTTATGAAGGAAATCTCGTGACAGCCATGAAAACAAATATAATAATGGGAGGCAACTGATTTTCTCTGAAGGTTTAACAAAAAATGCTCTCATTTAAATACGTTATTATATTACAGGATAAGCTCTCAGATTATAAGAGTATCACTGGATAGGCATTTGAAAACAGCATGTGTTTTCTGCTTGGTTGGGCTAAATCAGAGCTATTTGTGAAATATCACAAATGTTTGGGCGTGTGTACATAAATTCTAGATTGGAATTTTTGTTTTACAAATGCTTTTTACACTTATTCTTGTCCACTTTTAATCCATAAAATCCTAAGAATGTTATGGGTTTTGTAGGCATAAATTTTCAGTTTTGTGTTTTATTTGAAAATTATAGCTTTTGCTATTATGTACCTCTTTCTTAGTCAATTTTTAATTGCATTTTCCAATCTTTTAGGTTTGTCTCTTTAAAGTAACATATTGCTAGACTTTGTTTCCTGGTAGTTTGACAGTTTTTATCTTTTCATACAGTAATTTATTTATTTGAATTTATAGTTCTGATTAATATATTTTGTTTTATGTTTTCTTCTCTTATTAAAATAGATGAGGGACTAGTTTTTATTTTAAATAATCTCAGAAGCACAAGATATAGTCCGTGCCAACGTTTTTCTATTTCGTAATACTAATTACCAAAGGAAATCAACAGAGCAAACATAAATTTTACATTTATCTTTTTTGTAGATATTTTGTTGTTTAGAAAGTGCTTTTTATATATTATTTTCTCATTCTTATTAATGTTATTTTATTCTCATTTATACTTGATGAAATTAAGATTAAGAGGTTTATTGATTTGTTAAAGTCACATCACCAGTGGTTGTGAAGTGATCTCAAATGTTTGTCTTCTTTATAGAAAGAGAGAAGCCAAAACACGTTTGTTCTGTCCACTCTACAGTAGTCATGTAGGGAGCAAGTGTTGGGGGATAGGATAGTCAGTTCCCAATCCTGTCCATGTGGACAGGATTTCACCTGGGGACACTTATGGTCACTAGTCACTCTCCAACACTCCACTCCAGCCTCAGCTAGTAGAGGAGGCGTGATTCATCCGACTCCTCAGTTTGGAAAGACAAATGAGGTGAGTGAGCCAACCATGTCCCTCTCTCTTCCGAGTGAAGCTGCTGGCCCCCCACACACAAGGTCCCGTCTTGGTTTCTCCAGGCCAAGTGTTTTGGAACCCAAGCGCCAACCTTGTAGGTAGATGCCTGCCTGGGTCCAGCACTTTTGGTGAGTAGGTAATTAATCCATCTCAACCAGTGATTCTGATACCAGAATACCACTTATCCATGCATGGAATCCCCCTCTCCATCATCAGATTCATTAGTAATAAAAGTAATATTCTGTTCTCCCAACTGCCTAATTTCTGGGTTTTATTCCTTTGTCAGTTCAGAATGCAGATATGAAAAAGGTATCTTATGTGTGTTACTTGTGGGGGGATACCTCTTGAACTCCAAGAGGAAATGTGTGAAACAATTTGAATCTTGTTTCTTAATTTGGATTTTGTGGGGGAAATGGCCTACAGTAGCCTATAACTATGACAACAACATTATCTCATCTGCAATAACAAATGTTGGCTCTCAAAAGGTTTCCTTCACCAGTTCAGAAGTAGGTCAGCAAAAGCTCACAGTGGTTGAAATAATTTGAGGGTAGGAAGCTTATATTTAAATGATCCTTAAAACAAAGGCAATCCATGTAGTCAGCTAAACCATTTAAAGAACAGTTTGGGGGATAAGATATGGTAACATAAGTATATGAATATTCTATAACATCATTGTCTTAACTTCTGTTTCAGGTCAGAATTTAAAAGCACAGAGCTTGGTGAAAATGAAATACATATACCCATGCACTCTGGCATTTCCAAATCAGAACATGGAAAAGCAGAATGGCAACCCTTTTATTCAACAAATATTTAGCCAGTGCCAACCATATGTAATTAACTGAAAGAGGAACACAAAATAAATTAGAGATGAACCTTGACCACAAAGAGTTTATTCTCTGAAAGGAAATATGACAAGTGCATACAATTCTAAGATATATGGTAAAATATGTTTTGCCTTAAAAACCTACAGTTAAACTGTGATGGGGATTTGGAGAAGGAGGGCTGCTTTCATTTTGGGCAGAGGAGGGTACAGTGATAAAGGAAGGTAGAGAAGAGGCAGCACTGGTATTGCATCTGAAGACTGGACGCGGGGGCGAGATTTTAGGTGGAGAGTCAGAGGGTACCTCTGGGAAAATCCCATGTGTTAGAGTGGACTGAATTAATACAATCGTGGAAGAGATCTTTCTCTTAATTTCCAACTAAGGCAAAATAAGCTGTAACAGAAGCTCACAGTACATACCACACACATCCAGGAGTGTGTAGAATGAGGAACCAAAACAAGAAACAAGAAATGGCTCCACTCCTGTGGCACAAAGAGCCCCTAAAGGGAATGAAAATATGATTTAGACGAGGAGACAGGCCCAGGTCATTGAG
Organism: Rhinopithecus bieti; assembly: GCF_001698545.2. NCBI lineage: Eukaryota > Metazoa > Chordata > Mammalia > Primates > Cercopithecidae > Rhinopithecus > Rhinopithecus bieti. Next base: position 2,669,648 of record NW_016804646.1, read on the forward strand.
GGTTGGGAATATGAAAGTAGAGAGTTTGGATTATTATTTCTTCTTCTTCTTCTTCCTTTTCTCTTATTTTCTCTTTCCTTTTCTTTTCTTTTTTTCTGCGTTTCTTTTGATACTGGGTTCACTCTGTCACCCAGGCTGGAGTACAGTGTCGCAATCATAGCTCACTGCAGTCTCAACCTCCTAAACTCAAGTGATCCTTCCATCACAGCCCCCCAGGTAGCTGAGACCACAGGTGTGTGCCACCATGCCTAATTTTAAAAATTTTTTTCTAGAGATTGAGTCTGGCTGTGTTGCCCAGGCTGGTCTGGAACTGGGCTCAAGTGAGTCTCCTGCCTCGGCCTCCCAAAGTCCTGGGATTACAGGTCTGAGCCACTGCACTTGGCCTCTGGACTACATATTCTTTACTTGAATGGAGAGCTACTGAGGATTTCGGAACAGGTTAGTGCTGTAAATCAGGGGTGTGCTTGAAGTGCATGAGGCCAAATTGAAGGGGGGAGGCCATCACAATGATCTAGGGCCATGTGTCACAAGTAGAAAATGCCTCAGTGCCAGCAGTGTTCATGAGATGAGAGCAGATGTAACAGATGTGAGAGGGAAATAAAGAGGAATCATCAATGGGTAAGCAACCAAGTTGGAAGAGAGCAAGGTGTGAAGGGTAAAGGAAGAGGGAGTTCCTCTCGGGATGCATCGCAATGATCCACCTTCTCTTTCTTCTCAGCACATTACCCACACGAATACACCAAGAGCTGAAAAGAAGCTCCACACGGTTCTCTCCAAATCCATTCAATGGCATTTTTGACCCCTAAGTTTAGGAGGCCCAAGGGTGCCTTCTGTCATAAGATTTCTCAAAGGGAAGAATCCCAGTGACTCCCCAGGGAGCCAAAGCCTCCCAGCCCACTTGGCGCCTGCCTGCTCAACAAGCTCTTTGCCCTTGTGCCCATCAGTCATATCCCGGTTCAGTCTGCGTTCAGAGTGTCCGCAAGATTCTGGAAACATCTTACATTTCAGCTTCCCCCTGAAGTAACTGTACTTCACATATTTTTTGTCTCATAATGTCAGTTATATTCCAGTGAGATCTGCATTTGAGGATGGAAGCTTACTGATTCCTAGCACAGTATTTCTCTACGTAAATGTGGAGGGCACAGTGGTGGACTGCTTGATACACCTGCCAGTTCATTTGTCACCACTAAGTAACAAATTAGTTCATTATTTGTTTTCCAAGGAAGGCAAAACAAACTGCAGCAAACAGTCACGGCACATAGACAGAATGCTAACCTCGCCTTGGAAAGCCTCCTTTATTATTTTGAATTTGAAAAGAGCCTACAAAAGAAGCCTCTCCACCTGTGCTACAAACAGGCAAAGTGATAAGAGCAAGCTTAATATTAATTGTCCAGCCCAAGAATCGATTTCTTGTCTGGTCATTTTGGTCACTGAATTTTCATTATCGTAGATTCTCCAACAGCAAATAAATGGTAGGCATTAATATTACTAACTATGTGAGATAGGATAGATACTATTAATCTGAGTTCACAGAGTATAAATCTGAGACTCAAGAAGGTTAAGTTGCCAGCCCAAAAACTCTCATATCCTGTGACGTGTTTAAAAAAGAAATCTAAAAGTTTATGTTAGAAATTCTCTATGCTTTCCATTGCACTGATTTGTCAACTCAAGTCACTTGTTATTTGCCTCCACATTTCTAAAGATCCCTCACCAAAGAAAGATAATTGCATTAGCTGCATTTTTAAGAAAGCATAGAGGAAGTGATTCTGAAGTTTCTTCCACTAGGCTATGACATTGGAGTTGACATTTCAAATCAGAGTGCAGGTGTTTATAAAAGATAGAGGAACCTGGACCATGACTGCCTAGAAATGGTCTCATTTTGCATACCAGAGAATGGAAGCATCTATTGCTTCTACTCCAGAAACCCTGGCTAACTTACTCAAGAGGCAGAATCATTTTGATAAAAGAACATGTGGTCCCATTATCTCTGAAGGGCCTCAAATAAAAGCTTCAATTAAAAAAAAAAAAAAGATGGATAAATAGTTACAATGAGCTGGGCACAGTGCCCAGTGGAAAAGCACGCTCAGTCCTATCAAAAAAGGACACTTTAAGCACATGGGCCAGTATTTCTTTCTCCATTCAAGTGATATAGGAGAATAACTTGTGCTCTTAAGGAACATGATCATGAGAATAAAAATGTTTAAAAGAGGCATTTCTTTATACGGGAAAATAAGGTTTATCTTTGAATGGTTTTGGATATTTTAACCACCCTCCTCAATGAGGAGAAGAGGGAGTGGTAAGAAGTATAATGGGGAATGGGGAATTGTTCCTGATTCAGGCCATGATGAGCCGATATTTTTGTTAGCTATAAAAGCATTTGTGAAATATCTTTTTGTTCTTCATAGTCTTTAACATTTGATAGGAATTAATGTTATTTGCATGATCATCATGACCTAATTTTCATAGCAACTCCTCTTTGTGAAATAGCTGACCATTTAATAAATATCAGATTTTTAAAATAATTACTTTTAACGTTGGAAACATGATAGAAACTACTGCATGATGGTACAGCTACAAGCCCGTCTTATCCCCAACTCATGAGTCAAGTAAGAGAATGACTTTCTGTGGCCATTCTTCCTGCAGTAGCAAAGGAAGTGTGTGCATCTAGCGAATGGGCCATCTGTCTTAAAGCCTGTAGTCCCAACACCACAGCATCCTCATCAATAGATGTCTGGGTTCCAGTTGGCTGTGTGGGTGGTAGGCACTAACATCTTTTTTTGATGAAAGAACCCTACAATGTCATTACCAAGGGTGACATCTTATTAGCAATCAGATATATCACTCTTATCTAAAAAGTCACTATGCTTCCATCAAGAGTGCACCCCCTGCTCCGAGAGAACGCACGAGGCATTCTTTCTGCTAAAGCCAGTTAGCCATTTTTAGAATTGCTGACCAAAATGCATGTTTTAACATGAGGCAGCTGCTGACATTGATCGAGTCTCTTCTCTGTGCTTATCTTGTCACGGGAACAAATTTTCAGGCTTATATATGGCAGCAGTCCTAATCAATCATGAACCCGGGCTCCTTGGCTTCCCAGTGCTTGATAGTGGTGGAAAATCCATTCATAGAAACCTGGAAAGGTGGAAGAAGATGGCATTAAATAAATAGAGGAAAGACTTTACTCAGTAACCCCAATTTTTGATGAAGTAATCTAACTCTTGTTACCCAGAAGAAGGCACAGAGATTTGGCACTTCTTGCAGAAATAAGTCACTAAAAATTTGGAGGAAATCAGAAATGCAAAGTCTGTTTATGATGACTAGACCAAGGTCAATGCACTTCAAATAAATATTGTGCAAGTTTCAGAGAATGGAGTGGGGAAAAGATATTTATCTTCCTTATTTGGAAAAGGACACATAATTTGGAGTGGAAACTAAAAAACTATTAAATTATTGCCTGCTCAGGGAAGACACCAACATTTAAATGAAATAAACAAGACATGAACAAAGCTTAAAAATCATGAAAAATAAAAGTACAGATACCTAAACTCTTATCATCAACAAGAGCCTAGTGAACACCTAATAGGTTTAAGGTATTATCCTTAGCCTCTTCTGGAGAAATAATGTTAAAAAAGCCTAGACCTTTCAAAGTCATAAAGTCTGAGTTTGAATGCCAGGTATGTTCTTACCAGAGTAAGCAAGTAATGACAATCTCTGAACTTTGAGTCTTACCTAGTAATTGAGAACAAAATTTATCTATTATGTTGTGGGAATCAAAATTATCTGTTAATAATTGATTTTAGTAATGTAACAAATACTTTGTAATCCTTGTCCATGTATTATGCTCTGTTCTAGGAATTTAAGAGTTAGTAAAAGAGACAAAACATCCCTCCCTCAAAGAGTGTGCATTCCAGTGGGAAAGTTGCACAGCACAAAACACAACATAACATAAAAAGTTGCACAGCACAAAACATAAAACAGTACAGAAAATGTGTGGCAGGCAGTGGATGCTAAAATAAAGTAGGAACCAGGAAATAGGAAATATTCAGTAGTGTGAAATTTTATGGCCAGGCGTGGTGGCTCACGCCTGTAATCCCAACACTTTGGAAGACTGAGGTGGGCAGATCACTTGAGGTCAGAAGCTCGAGATCAGCCTGGCCAACATGGTGAAACCCCGTCTCTACTAAAAATATGAAAATTAGCCAGGCATGGTGGCATGTACCTGTAATCCCAGCTACTTGGGAGGCTGAGGCAGGAGAATCATTTGAACCCGGGAGGCAGAGGTTGCAGTGAGCCAAGATCATGCCACTGCACTCCAGCCTGGCCGATAGAGCAAGACTCTGTCTCAGAAAAAAAGAAAGAAGGAAAGAAAGAAAAAAGAAAGAAAGAAAAAGGAAGGAAGGAAGGAAGGAAGGAAGGAAGGAAGGAAGGAAGGAAGGAAGGAAGGAAGGGAGGGAAAGAAATTTTATGTAGGTTCACCATGGAAAGCCTCACTGAGAATGTGAGATTTGGGTAAAGGCCTAAAGCAGATGAGAGAGTAAGTTGTGCAGATATCTGGGGAGAGTGACAAAAGAGACATTGCAAAGACAGGATGACTTTGGAGTTGACCTTTCAAATCAGAGTGCAGGTGTTTATAAAAGATGGTGAAACCTGGAGCATGAGTGCCTACGAATAGTCGTGTTTTGCATACCAGAGAAAGGGAGCATCTTTACTTCTACTCCAGAAACCCTGGCTAAGTTACTTTTTTTGTAAAGACATTGCAAAAACAGGATGCACAGGGCCCCTGAAGTGCAAGCTGGTCTGATGGGTTCCAGGAAATGTGAAAAAGCTGAGATAGCTCGAAAGAGTGAGCAAGAGACAGAAAGGGAGCTGAGCCTGCAGGTCACATGTGCTTGGCCATGACAGTCTCAGTCCAGCATAGGGTGGACTTGGACCTTTTAATTTTCCTTAGAGAGAAGCCACTGGGGAAGCTTTAAAGCAGAGGAGTGATCCTTATGGCTACTGTGCATTTAAGACTCCAAAGAGGAACAAGAATAGAACAGACCATTGCAATAATCCGGGAGAGACATGACAGGCTAGAACAGTAGCAGGAGAGAAGGTGAGAAGTGGTAAGGTTCTGGATGTATTTGAAGGGAGAGCAAAAAGGATTTGATAACAGATAGGTATGGAGTGTTTGAGAGCAAAGAGTAAATAATACTATGACTTTTTGAACTGAGCAACTGGAAAAATGTATTTACCCATAACTGAAATGGGGAAGACTGTGGGAAAAACAGGTTTAGGAGTGAAATATCATGAACTCAGTTTTGGATGTTTGAAGTTTACAATGTTTATTTGATGTATAAGTGAGATGTCAAATGGGCAGTTGGATATGTTAATATGAAGTTTGAAGAAGAGGGGTAAATCTGAGACAAAGCACTGAATATCCTCTCATGTGGATGTAATTTAAAGCCTCTGGCTTGGATATAACATTATCAAAGGGGTGATTATAGTTGAACAAGAGATGATATCCGAGAACTAGCTGGGCCTGTGAGTCTCTCAGCTATTAGAGATCAAGAGAAAAAGGACATTGCAAAGGAGGCTGTGAAGAAATAGTCAATAGATTCGGAGGAAAAGCAGTAGACCTTGGTTTTCTGGATACCAAATAAAAAATAAATAAGTAAAAGATTCCAGGAGGAAGGAGTGGTAAAGTATCCAGTATTGCTAATACACCAAATAATGGGTCATTGAAAAGTGACTGTTGGATTTAACAACAGGGTTTTAGAAAAATTGTTGGAATTTTTTTCTAATGTGGCAGATATAGAACTCTACTTTTTGTTAGCTGTTTTCCCTATTCAAAAGTCTGTTACCATAACTCTTCTGAGTATACATTAATTTTTATAGTCCCAAATGTCTAGCCAAGGTGACTGGACCAGGGGTAGATGGTCAGTGCTGAGTGGGCCAATCAGTTCATCTCTCCTGGGAACTCAGAAATCCCCAAGTTTGGGAGACTTGAGATGATAGTTGAATGTGAACTGGAATTGTGCTCAGAATAGAGGAAGCGGACTACAGTAATAAAAGGAGAAAAACAGTTTAAGTTTGAATATGTTGTTTTTGAGATGAAATGCCTATAAAATATGTAACTGAAGATATTAAACAGCCATTGGCTAGGGCCATGCAAATTGATAAGACTGTTTAATGAAGCATTTAAAAGAAGTAAACAGGAAAATAAGACTCAAAGTATAAGAAATTTTAAAATAAAATTTTGGGGTTAAAGTTTTTTAAAAAGTAGTCCTGGATTTTTTGGTGCCCACAGACAAATGGCAGAAGTCAATGTAAATTCTCTCTGCAATAATTCACTGTCAACTTAAGCCTCTAAGAATTCTTCCAGGTAAAGTTTTCAGAATCATGGAACTGTCAACAATAATAAAATTAAAAGTTGGATAATCATCAGGAAAAAAACAAATGAATGGATATGTCTAATAAAATACAGAATATCCAATTAAAGTTGAATTTTACATAAACAATGAATGTAATCTTTAGTATAAGTGTATACCAATATTGCATGAGGAATTCTTACATTTTAAAAAAGGGAAAATAAATACACATTGTTAATGTGAATTTCAAATTTGTGAACTTTAACTGGGTGTGCTATATTTTTATTTGCTAAATCTAGGAGCCCTATAAATCAATGACAGAAAACTATAGAACACAAAAGACCAAAAGAAAGCACTAAAAGCAGGCAGAAATAAAACAAAGAAAAGAAAATCATTGCAAAATGGTTGAAACCTCAGTAGAAGCTGGACAATCTAGAAAACAATGAGATCCCATGCTTAACAATGGAAGAAAATACTCACCCTTCAAGAAAATGTTTCAAAATGAGGACAAATTAAAAACAAATAAATTATTTCACACAAATAAATTAGTGAGTGTCTACCACTGAGAGATTCCTCTCTAAACAAAATTCTAAAATATGTTCTTCTGGCAGAAATAAAGAGGCCTCAGATAGAAGGAAAGGTGACCAAAATGTTTTGTGATGTAAATCCATACAAATATTGACCAAATAAGACAATAAAAACTAAATCTAATTTTCTAGGGCTATAAAAACACACATGATACATGTTTGGTAAAATGTTTGGTAAAAGTAGTATATAAAACCAAAATTAAGTGCTGAACAAGAGTATTGGGAAGTAGAGATATAGTCTACTTTTAGACTTTGGAAATATAACTATAGAAATGAAGCTTGTAAAATTTGCAAAAGAGAAAATTGAAAGAGAAACAATTAACTTATATGAGGCAAAAAAATGATGAGAGATTAAAGAAAATATGCAAAAGGTGTAACAAATGGAAAGCATAAAGAAATATGGTAGACATAAGCTCAAATTTACATTATATAATTTTTTTTTAAACACAGTCTCTCTCTCCCAGGCTGAAGTTCAATGGTGCAATCTCGGCCCACTGCAACCTCCACCTCCAGGGTTCAAGTGATTCTCCAGCCTCAGCCTCCTGAGTAGTTGGGACTACAGATGCATGCCACCACATATGGCTAACTGTTGCATTGTTAGTGGAGACAGGGTTTCACCATTTTGGCCAGGCTGGTCTCAAACTCCTGACCTCAAGTGATCCATCCATCTTGGCCTCCCAGCATGCTGGGATTACAGCCAGGCATGAGCCACTGCACCCAGCCCATTATATAAATTAAAAAACAAAACAAAACAAAACAAAAAACTTTGGAGACAGATATATTACACTTAATAAAAAAAATTCAAGCTGCACGCTTACATTAGTCCATTCTCATGCTGCTAATAAACGCATATCCAAGACCAGGTAATTTATAAAAGAAAGAGGTTAATTGACTCACAGTTCAGCATGACTGGAGAAGCCTCAGGAAACTTACAATCGTGGTAGAAGGGGAAGCAAACATGTCCTTCTTCACATGGTGATAGGAAGAAATGCCAAGAAAAATGGGGGAAAGCCCCTTATAAAACCATCATATCTCATGAGGACTCATTCTCTATCATGAGAACAACATGAGGGTAAGTGCCTTGTTGATGATTCAATTACCTCCCACTGGGTCCCTCCCATGACACATGGGGATTATGGAAACTATAATTCAAGGTGAGATTTGAGTGGGGACACAGAACCAAAATATAGGGAGTCAGAACCAAAATATATCATCTCACCAATAGCCCCCCTGCCACATCTCATGTCCTCACATTTCAAAACACAATCACTCCCTTCCAATGGTCCCCCAAAGTATTAACTCATTCCAACATTGACCCAAAAGGCCAAGTCCAAAGTCTCATCTGAGACAAGGCAAGTCCCTTCTGCCTATAGGCCTGAAAAATCAAAAGCAAGTTAGTTACTTTCTAGATACAGGCATCGGGCAAATACACCTGTTCCAAATGGTAGAAATTTGCCAAAATGAAAGGACTACAGACCTGATGCAAGTCTGAAATTCAGAGGGGCAGCCAAATCTTTAACCTCTGAAATGATCTCCTTTGACTCCATGTCTCATATCCAGGGCATGCTGATACAAGAGGTGGGCTCCTATGGCCTTGGGCAACTCCACACCTGTGGCTGTGCAGGATACAGCCCCCCTCCCGGCTGCCTTCATTGGCTGGTGTTAAGTGTCTGCAGCTTTTCCAGGTTCATGGTGCAAGCTGTCAGTGGATCTGCCATTCTGGGGTGTGGAGTATGGTGGCCCTCTTCTCACACCTCTGCTAGGCAGTGCCTCAGTGGGGACTCTCTGGAGGGTCTGACACCACATTTCCCTTCCACACTGCCCTAGCAGAGGTTCTCCATGAAGGCTCCATCCCTGAAGCAAACTTCTGCCTGGACATTTAGGTATTTCCAAACATCCTCTGAAATACAGCTGGAGATTCCCCAACCTCAGTTCTTGACTTCTGTGCAATTACAGGCCCAATACCATGTGTAAGCTGCCAAGCCTTGGAGCTTGCACTCTCTGAAGCAGCAGCCTGAGCTGCACATTGGCCCCTTTTAGCCACGGCTGGAGCTGAAGCAGCTAGGATTCAGTGCACCATGTCCCAAGGTTTCATAGAGCAGTTCCTGGCCCATGAAACCATTAATCCCTCATAAGCATCAAGGCCTGTGATGGGAGGGGCTCCTTTAAGGTCTCTGACATGACCTGGAGATGTTTTCCCCATTGTCTTGGTGATTAACATTGGCTCATTGTTAGTTATGCAAATTTCTTCAGTTGGCTTTAATTTCTCCCCAGAAAATGGGGTTTTCTTTTCTATTGCATCATCAGGCTGAAAATTTTCCAGACTTTTATGCTCTGCTTCCTCTTGAACACTTTGCTGCTTAGAAATTTATTCTTCCAGATACTCTAAATCACCTCTCTCAAGTTCAAGGTTCCACAGATCTCTAGAGTAGGGGCAAAATGCTGCCAGTCTCTTTGCATAGCAAGTATAACCTTTACTCTAGTTTCCAACAAGTTTCTCATCTCCAGCTGAGACCACCTCAGCCTGAACATCATTGTCCATATTACTATCAGCATTTTGATCAAAGCCATTCAACAAGTCTCTAGGAAGTTCCAAACTTTCCCACATCTTCCTGTCTTCTGAATCCTCCAAGTCTCTATGAAGTTCTGAACTTTACCACATTTTCCTGTCTTCTTCTGAGCCCTCCAAACTGTTCCGACGTCTGCCTGTTACCTAATTCCAAAGTTGCTTCCACATTTTGGGGTATCTTTATAGCACTGTCCCACTACCCAGTACCAATTTACTGTACTAGTCCATTCTCACACTACTAATAAAGACAGACCCAGGACTGGGTAATTTATAAAGGAAAGGGGTTTAATTGACTCACAGCTCACATGGCTTTCCCCCTTTTGCTTGGTCCTTCTCCTTCCAGCCACCATGTGAAGAAGGACATGTTTGCTTCCCCTTCTGTCATGATTGTAAGTTTCCTGAGGCCTCCCCAGCCATGTGAACTCACTATCATGAGAACAGCACAAGGGTAATTGCTTCCATGATTCAATTACCTCCCACCAAATCCTTCCCATGACATGTACAGATTACGGGAACCGCAATTCAATATGAGATTTGGGTGGGGACACAGCCAAACCATATCAATGCTCTTTGTAAAATAGATACAACTTAGATACAAGGACAGGTAAATATTGTAAGTTAAAATGTAGAAAAAATACATATAAGGAAGACAACCAAGGATAAACTGGTAAAATTATATAACTCTCAAGCAAAATAATTTTTAAAACAAAGGCACTAAATATTTAAAGATGTTTCTACATAATAGCCAAAATTTGGGTTCATGTTTTTTCTAAACTTCCATGTATCTGAAAACTTAGCATCAAATATATTGAGTGAAGAAAAAAGAAATTTTAAATATCTGTCATCATAGTAGAAGATTTGAATATAGTACTCAAAGTAGATCAAATAAACAGAAAACCTTGGGGGATATAGAAAGCAGAAGCCAATTGCCAAACTCATCTGGTGACAATATCTCTGCAACAGTGCAGTCAACAATTGAAGAACATACGTTCTTTATATACGCATATGGAAATTACAGTTTACAGTAACAACGCCCTTAAATCCATCTTTAGTAACCAAATACTAAATCTAAGCAAAAGATATGCATGTCTTAATGAAGAAAAGTATAAAATTTTCTTGGAATAATTGAAAAAAGTCCTAAGTGAATGGTGTGATACACTGTGTTCTAAGATAACTTAAATCAAACCCATGCAAATTGATCCAAAGATCTAATCAATTTTAATGGAAATTCCAACAGAAATTTTATTGAATTTGATGTGCTGATTCTAAAATGTGCAGGAGAGAGTGAAGAGCTAAGATAACCTAAAGAGCAGAAGAAAAAATGATGATTCTCTATCTGCCACTAAAAGCCATAAAACTAGGGAAGTTACGAACGTGGTGTTTTGGCAGGGCTAAACAAATGAGGTGAAAAAAGAGAAATAGCCACACATGTGGATTCTTGATTCATGAGATAAATGTCATTACTGACCATGGTGGGTGGGGAGGATAGCTTATCCAAAATTGGCTAGAGAGCACTTGGTTATTCACAGCTAAAGGAAAGGACGATCCTTTTTCCTATATGACACCAAATATAAGAATCAATTCTGAGGTAAATTGAAGATTTAAGGTGAAAGGCAAAACTTGAAAACTTAGAAGACAATATAGATAATTTGAAAAATATTGTCATGTACTAAATGATTTCATAAACATATTGCAAAAACAGCATGAACCGTAAAGAAAAAACATTTCTAAATTTGACTATGTTAAAATCAAAAACTTTGGTCCATCAAAAGATAGTATAAAAGAAAGCCATAAACTCAGAAGAGTTATTTACAATACACATAATCCATAAAGGATCAGAATTCAGAATACATATATACACACATATGTATATGTTTGTATATAGATGTACATGTCATATGCATAGGTGATAAACATGTATATGCATATGTATCCTATAAATCAATAGAAAATTCAAAACAGGCTAATGAAAAATGAACAAAAGACTGACTCAGAAACTTTGTAGAGTAGGAAACAGGAATGGCCAATAATATTTTATATATCAGATAAGTGAAAATTTAAAACTCTGCCAATATTAAGGGTTGGGGGATACAACCACTTTGGGAAAGATCCTGGCAGCATCTAGTAAAGTTTAGAATACACGTATCTTCTAAATTGTCATTCTATTTTTTAAGAAGTTTACACATAAGCAACAAGAGATGGATGTAGTATTTATAATACATAGTTTAATAATACTCAAACATGTAACACATGCCAACAGAAGTGAACTATACTTATACAGTGGAATATTACATAGCAGTAATAATTAATGAATACAGCTAAAACATTCCCACCTAGATGTGTGTGGGTTATGCTATTCAGAATTTAGTAGACAATTCTGGGAAATGGGGTTGACTGTATTACAGGCAAAATGTGTCAGCTGAAAAACTTTAAAGTTCAAGGGAGGCAAACAGCTTTTCGGAAATAGACTTTGCAAGCACATGGATGGCCCTGGCTCCTGTCCCAAGGGAAGTGGAAAAGGAACAGCTGGGTTTCTGAAAGACAGAGTGGAAGAAAAGTCTGCAGATGCTGAGCATGAGCAAGCATTTTGGAGAGTTAAGGAGGAGCCTGGGGAGGAAGTCAAGGAAGTCAGGGGAATGAGAAGAAGGACTCGTGCAATGCAAGCCCAGGAGGAGGTCATCCATCCAGGAACATGGGTGCCACAGATTCCAGCCTGGTGAGAAAAGTGGGCTGCTGTTCTCTTAGAAAGCATTCATCTCAGAAAATGATCTGAAGCAACTGTGAGGGAAAAGTCATCCTTTCTTTAAATCGGGATGATGAATGCAAGTGCTTACATTATTCTCTATCCGCTGAGGCAGCGGTCCCCAGCGTTTTTGGCACAAGGGACCAGTTTCATGGAAGACAATTTTTCCACGGACCAGAGTAAGGGGTTGTATTAGTCCATTTTCATACTGCTATGAAGAAATAGCTGAGATTGGGTAATTTATAGAGAAAAAGAGATTTAACGGACTCAGTTCCATGTGGCTGGGGAGGCCTCACAATCATGGCAGAAGGGGAAGGAGGAGCAAAGTCACTTCTTGCACGGCAGCAGGCAAGAAAGTCGGTTCAGGGAAACTGCCCTTTATAAAACCATCAGGTCTTGTGAGACTTATCCACCGTCACAAGAACAGCACAAGAAAACCTACCCCCATGATTCAATTACCTCCCACAAGGTCCCTCCCGTGACACATAGAGATTGTGGGATCTACAATTCGAGATGAGATTTGGGTGGGGACCCAGCCTAACCATATCAGAAGTGGTTTTGGGATGAAACTGTTCCACCTGAGATCGTCAGACATTCGATTCTCATCAGGAGCACATAACCTGGATCCTTCACATGCAGAGTTCACAATAGGGTTTGCGCTGCTATGAGAATCTAATGCTGCCGCTGATCTGACAGGAGGCGGAGCTCAGGCCGTCATGCTCCCTGGCCGGCTGCCCACCTCCTGCTGTGTGGCCCGCTTCCTAACAGGCCACGGACTGGTGGCAGTCCACAGCCTAGGGGTTGGAGACTTCTACTCTGAGGGATATTTGAAATATTTCTTTGTAAAAAACCTTTTATATATTTTTATTTCCTGAAAACTAAAACCGTTGTGAACTTTTCACAACAGGAAAAAAAAAATACTGTCAGGAAAAAGCACATTTTTTAGGATGAAACTACAGACACCTGGTATTTGTCCTGCCCCCGCAAACCCACCACGCCTGTGAACCCCGCTTTCCACTGCTCAGAGAGTTTCAACCCCTAGCTCCTCGCCTGTCTCAGTGGAAACTACTGTTGGAAGTTTGGTGTCTGGAGGAAAATAGGATGGGCTCAGCTACTCCAGTAATCATTAATAAATCATAATGAAGCTGATTTGCTGGTGTTTCAACAGTTTCACATAAAATGAGTCTTGTACAAATGAAAACAATGGAAACAAAGAATTTATTAGTATCCTTGTACAGAGAGTTGGGAGAATTAATTTTAAAAGACCCACATTCTGTAAAGCAATCAGTTTATCTACTAACCTGTCCAAGAAGCTACTTATGGGGCTGCTGTCACTGGCAGGTACCCATGCCCAAGGTGTGTCATGCTTCTCAGAAGTGTCAAGTGATCGAGTAGCGACACCAGGGTCACAGCCTCCATGCCGACTGACAGCTGATCTGATCTTATCCTTTCATTCCTGGGAAGTTCCTCCAATATGGTTTTGCCGTGTTGCTGCTACAACCCTCAATCTGAGCCACTTAATGCTAAATTTATCTCAGGAGGTGGTAAATTCTCTTTGGACAGTTAATGGCATCTGGAAGAGCCATCATCTCTCATTGGGGTATTTTTCTCCACTAGCATTAGAAAGCAAACCTACCCCTGGCATGGTTAAATCCCAGAAAAAAGAAATTTAGCTGCACTTGGAAATTTAAAAGAAAGTTAAATGAATAAACTAATGGCACAAAAATAACACAAATGTTCCACTGTTTATTCACTGAAAGAAGGCAAAAAAACAAACAAACAAACAAAAACATTGGCTTTACCAACCAAGGCTTGCATCCAAGCACAGAGTTTCTTACTCTGTTATTCATCCTGTAAGTGGGAGTACAACTCATAAGAGGAGGTGATGGGAAAAACAGACTGAGAAAGTGCCCACATCTAAGCAGTCTGCAATTTGGGTCAGAGAAGTCTCATCCTTACATTTTTTAATATATCACAAAAGAGAGCAGACATGTAGATAGATAAGACATGCTGAATGTTCTTAATGGATACATCTTTGTGATGTTAAGAGTTATTGATACCAATAATCTATAACTTAGTTTTGTGGCATTTCATCCCTAATTAGGATATAGAAAGTCATAAGAAAAATCACTTCTGCCCTTATAATAATGACAAAAAGCCAATAATCTATAAAATCCTAATTTTTTGGAGTAGATCCGAGAGCTGAGGCCACAACACAACCAAATGAACTGAATTATTAAAAGTAAAAACGCCCTCCAAGGAATTATGAGATACACAAAATTACTTCTTTGACAGAGCAGGAAAGGAAGAGGCAGCTACCAGAAAAATGAGAATAAAAGAGCTAATATTTTAAGGAATGCTTATGACCCGATAAGGCAAACATGAGACTTAGGATCACTGGAAGTCAGCAGATTAGGAGTCAGTAAACTTTTTCTTAAAGGGCCAGGTAGTAAAGATTTCGGGATTTGCAGACCACATGGTCTGTGTTGCAACTACTCAACTCTGCAACTCTGCTGTCATAGCACAAAAGTGGCCATAGATAATACACAGGCAAATGAGCATGGCTGTGCTCCTATCAACTTTATTTACAAAAGTAGGTGGGAGCCCCATGAACCAGAGTTTGCTGATCCTTTATCAAATGCCTCTTAGCATCTCTGATGGACTCTAAGATGGCATAATCCTATTTCCTTTGGCTGCCTGAAATGGACCAGCAATGGTGGCAGAGTAGAAGCTGTCCTCAACAATTGGCACGAAAATCAAGGCAGCTGAACCAAGTCCCCACTCTGTTAGAAGCCAGTAGTATCTTCTAATTTATACTTACGCTAATACGTTCCCCAATGAACAATCCTGCCTTAGTCTATTCAGGCTACTATAACAAAATGCCATCGTTGGGTGGCTTAAACAACAGACATTCATTTCTCACAGTTTGGGAGGCTGGAAGTCCAATAGCAAGGGGCTGGGTAAGGATCAGTGAGTTTCTCAGTGAGGATTCTCTTTCTGGTCCTATGTCCTCACAGAGAGAGAGACAGCTTTCCTCTCTCTTCTTCTTATAAGGACACTAATCCCATCGTGGGAGCCCTAACCTCATGACCTCATCTAAATGTAAGTACCTCCTAAAAGACCTCACTTTCTAATACCGTCTCTTTGGAGGTTAAAGTTTCCATGTATGAATTTTGGAGAGACACAAATTTTCAGTCCATAACAAGTCCAAAGTGTACCACCCAAAGTGCACACCATGAAAGCAGAGATTCTGAGTGGATGAAGTGCTGTGAAATACCACAGCAAGTACCTTTTGTAATGACACCCAGTCCTCTTCCGAAGGCTGTCAGGGCCACACACTTGTGTGACTGTACCTGGGGTCAAGGGAATACCTGAACATCTCAAGGCCCACAGGAAGCAAGGGCTGGGCTGGCAATGAGATGGAGAGAGTTCAAAACATCATCAGGGTGTGCCCATCACAGTGAGAGCACCCGGCACCGTAGAAGAATACAGTCCTGGCCATGGTTGCCCTTGCAGTGCCAGGGATGCAATTGTCATCACAGACTCAAGGTTTAGGAAAAAGCCCTCCATGTACTTTTAAAAAGCCAGGCATTTCCAGGTGCTATAGTGGGACCACAAAGGGAGCTAGAGAAGTTTCTGGAAGCTGGTGTTTCTCTATAGGTACTATTTCTATAGGTCTACAGCCAAACATTTGATGGTTGTCCCAGGCCTGCTATGGGCCAGCAAGGTCAGCAGCTGAGCATAAGAACAGGCAGAGTGAGGTCCAGCAGGAGCTGTGGGACTCGGCCTGGCTGTCACTGTGTCACCAAGACAACTTCAGAGAATCAGAGCTACTGCTTCACTTCTGCCTGCAAGCTTCTGCAGATTCCTCTTTTGGCCTGTGCTAACCTAGAAAGGGTATTCCAGGTAACATTCTTCCAGTTTGGTTGACACAGAATAAACTACCACAATTTTTTTTTTTTTTTTTTTCCTGCAGAGTGAGTTATTACCAGTCAGTCCATCCTGGGAACTTTGGAACAAATGATTTTTTTTCTTTTAATTTCCTCACTATCTGAATGAAAGAGGCTCCTACGCGTGCTGTTAGAACCTTAAGTTCCCCGAGGTTTCAAAGGTTGGAGAGCCGGACATTTGAGGATAAAATGCCTTTATCCTAACCACAGAGTGTGACTACATGGGTGTGAGACTCCGGAACTCAGAAATTGCAGCTTTCTGTGTGGAGGCCCCAGGAGACCAGCCATAGGTGGCACCCAGTTAAACGACCATTCTGTTCCCGATGTTTAGGCCCGAGGACATAGGCTGAGATATTTTCTCCAACTATTCCCACAGGTGCTGAACCAGAGCCATCTTCCAAAACCCTCCTGGCCTCCTGGACCTGTGACGGTTCCTACAGTTGATGAGCAAAGTCTCAATACAAAACCAACCCAGGAACACAGAATCTCATATCTCCTGCTCACAACCCAGGGCCTCTGTTCTTCAGTGTCCTCAATACACAGCTCCTTCTGAGGTATGACAGCTTCACTGTGAGTGTTTTCATCTTTTTAACAAAACACAATATCCTTTCAGGTGCATCCAAGTTGCCTGCCCTTAGCTTACCATTCTAAATGGGGCAGCCTTCATGTCTTACCAGAGTTATTGCCAGTGCTTTTTGACATTGTAGTGTATGAGCCTCCTTTTGTTAAGGAAGGGAGATACATAAACTCACAGATGCACTTCATATGTGGAAGTCACTCCTCTGGTAGCATCAGTAACTGTAGCAATCTGTTTTTCTCCCAGGGCTGGAGGCAACACCATCTATATCCATGGGAAAGGAGGTGGCTGGGTAGAAGCAGAGGTGTGACTTACAAATGGTGGGGCATGCACGGAGGAAGAGTAACAATTGGAGAAACACAAGGAAAGAGCCATGGGGCAAGGACTGCAGGATGTTGGCGTGGACAAGGTTGAAACAATGGACTACAGAGTGCAAACCCGTAAAAATCACCAATCTTTTTACTGTCTCTATAGTTTTGCCTTTCCTGAAATGTCCCATTGTTACCATTACGTATCATGCAGCCTTTTCACACTGGTTTCTTTCACTTATCAACATGCACTTGATTCCCACATATCTTTCCATGGCTTCATACCTCATTTCTTTTTACTAGTGACTAATATTCCATTGTATGGCTGTATCACAGTTTCTTTATCTATTCACCTATTAAAGAATATCTTGGTTGCTTCTAGTCTTTGGTGATGATGCATAAAGATGTTATAATTATTTGCATGCAATTTTCTGTGTGGACAATGGAGTTTTTTAATTTAATTGAATAAATATCAAGGAGTGCAGCTCCGAAGAGTGTGGTTAGCTTTGTCAGAAACCACCATCCTGCCTTCCAAAATGGCTCTATCATTTTGCATTCCCATCAGCAGTAAATCAGTTTCCAGTAGCTCCACCTCCTCGTTGGTAGTCAGTAATCAATGCTCTGAATTTGGGGGCATTCTAATAGGTACGTAGTGGTATCTTATTGTTGTGTTAATTTAAGTGGTATCTTACTGTTGTTTTAATTTAGTTTAGGAAGTAAGTCAGCTCAGCCACCATTCTGTAAGCTGTGCACTGCAGCTGATCTGCTCCCCCTTGAATAAAAGGGTCTTGATTGAAAATGCCTTTTGAATCCACGTAGTTCAAGTCATGGAGTCTGTTGTAAGGCAGTTTTCTTAATTAAGGTAACACTTTCTCCTTTAGCAAATCTGCCTGGAAATGTGCAATGGCTGTAACAGCAGAAAAGTTCATTTCTTGCTCATGTAACACTTGTAAATGGTCCCAGCAGGCAGGGGCGGAGGAGTTGGAGTATTGAGAAGGGTTCTACTCCACAGAATCATTCAGTGACTGGTTTGGCGTGGGCTCTGCTGCCTTCACCACATGATGCCTGAAGTCATCTAAGTATTTCCCATCTGGTTAGAGGATAGGAAAAGATCATGAAGAAGCATGTGTGGGAATGTGTGTAGGCCAGGCTGAAGTGGCTCGTATCACTTCCACTTCTATGGCATTGCTTCCCTCTAACGACAAAGGAGATCAGGAAATGCCATCTCTCTCTGTGCTCAGAAAGACGGGGAGAACATAGACTTCAGGGAGTGCTTGTGTTTGCAACAGAAGAAAAGCTCAGAGAAGGTGGAGAGCTCAGAGAGAAAGAAAGATCAAGGGACCTGAGGTTCTGCTGTGATGGAGGAAATAGCTGGGAATAAGTGAATAAGAGCTGAGAATGTGAGGGAGGATGTATATCAGAGGCTAGGATTTCAGAAAGAGAGCAGAGCAAAGTCAACCCAAAATTCAAGAGTTGGCTCCAGAGTGGATAGTGTCAGGGCTGTCATTGGTGAAGATGAGAAACTTAAATTCAGTAGCAGAAAAATAATAGCTAGCATGTATTAAACATTTGCCACATGTAAGAGGGTAAGCCTTTTACTTGTCTTGAACTTTGAAATAACTCTATTGTCTTAAAACAATTATTATTGACATTTTACAGAGGAGAAAAGTGAAGCACAGAGGCTGTATTAATTAGCAAGATTACTGGGATGTTTACACCAGGGAGTTTGATACAACCAAGAGCCAGGCTCCCAACTAGTAACTACACAATCTCTATGACTGGGCAAAACTTTAATTAGAGAGAAAAGATTTAGCCAGGTGTGCAATAAATGCGCATGGAGTAGGTAAATAAAAACCTGAAATATAGACGTCAACAAGAGGGGGCCTAAAATAAGGTATGAGTTTGTACTGATACCTCGAACTCTAATGCATTAGCACGTTGATCATTCCAGTCTCCCTTCTTTACTTATCTTTAAATTCTCACTCCAACATTGAGAAATCTGGCTACCATCATCCACCATGCATTTACTTAATTGCTCAGTCACAGTATAGATGTATGATAGTATCAGAATTGTTAACCAGTACCCCTGTGGGAAACAACTTAACTACAGTACAATGTTTAATTTGCCTTTAGTTTTGTAGACTAATTCCCAAAGTTATTTACATCAGCAC
Source organism: Rhinopithecus bieti (assembly GCF_001698545.2). Lineage (NCBI taxonomy): Eukaryota > Metazoa > Chordata > Mammalia > Primates > Cercopithecidae > Rhinopithecus > Rhinopithecus bieti. The sequence continues at coordinate 2,688,903 of NW_016804646.1, forward strand.
TTTCCCCTCGTACCCTTCAGAGAGGTTGTTTCAGACATTTGTAATACAGAGAGATTCTTTTGTCACATTCTTCCTTCCATCCTGGGATCTCAGCACCTTCTAAGTCATTATTTTTTAATTGCACACATTACATTTTATTTTGTGTGTGTGTGTGCTCTAAAGTTCTATGAGTAAAGTTCATAGTGTAATGTATCCACCATTTTAGTATCATACAGAATAGTCCTACTATTTGCCCCCCAAATCACCTGTTCTTCATGTGCTCGACCTCCCCCACTCCCCAAACCCTGACGACCACTGACCTTTTTACCAGTGCTGTAGTTTTGCCTTTTCTGGAATGTCTCATACCTGAAATCATAAAGTATGTAGACTGTCCTAAAAATAATTAATACATTTAAATTTAGTATAGTTTTTGATATATGGAATAGTTTAACAGATAATAACAGAGTTCCACATATCCACTCCACCCCTGCTCCCAGCCCCTCACAGTTTCCACATCACTAACATTTGACATCAGTGAACACTATTTGATATGGTTTGGCTGTGTCGACACCCAAATCTCATCTTAAATTCCCACATGTTGTGGGAGGGATCCAGTGGGAGGTAACTGAATCGTGGGAGCAGACCTTTCCCATGCTGTTCAGGTGATAGTGAATAAGACTCACAAGATCTGATGGTTTTAGAAAGGGGAGGTTCCCTGCACAAGCTCTCTTCTCTTGTCGGCCGCCATGTGAGACATGCTTTTCACCTTCTGCCTTGATTGTGAGACCTCCCCAGTCACATGGATCTATAAGTCCATTAAACTTCTTTCTTTTTTAAATTGCCCAGTCTCAGGTATGCCTTTATCAGTAGCATGAAAATGGACGAATACACTATTGTTACAATCAATAAACCTATACTGATACATTGTTGGTAAATATTGTCCACTAAATTTTACTCTTTGTTTGTTCTATGGATATTGATAAATGTATAATGACAAGTACCCAAAACAGAATAGTTTAATCACTTTAAAAAATCTGTGCTTCAGCTATTCATCCCTTCTTCCATCCTTTCCTGGAACCCCTAAAAATCACCGATCTTTTTATCGTCTCTATGGTTTTGCCTTTGCCAAAATGTCCCATTGTTACCATTATATATCATGCAGCCTTTTCACACTGGATGCTTTCACTTATCAATATGCACTTGATTCCCACATATCTTTCCATGGCTTCATACCTCGTTTCTTTTCACTAGTGACTAATATTCCATTGTATGGCTGTATCACAGTTTCTTTATCTATTCACCTATTAAAGAATATCTTGGTTGCTTCTAGTTTTTGGTGATGATGAATAAAGATGTCACAATTATTTGCATGCAATTTTCTGTGTGGACAATGGAGTTTTTTAATTCAATTGAATAAATATCAAGGAGTGCAGCTCCTAAGAGTGTGGTTAGCTTTGTCAGAAACCACCAACCTGCCTTCCAGAGTGGCTCTATCATTTTGCATTCGCATCAGCAGTAAACGAGTTTCCAGTAGCTCCACCTCCTCGCTGGCAGTCAGTAATGAGTGCTCTGAATTTGGGGGCATTCTAATAGGTGTGTAGTGGTATCTTATTGTTGTTTTAATTTATGTTTCCCTAATGATGTATGATGTTGAGCATTTTTTATATGCACACTTGCCATCTGTTTATCTTCCTTAGTGAGATGCCTTTTCAGATTTCTTGCTTATATTTTAATTGGGTTGTTTGTTTCCTTCCTGTTGAGTTTTAAGTATTATTTGTATATTTTGGATACAAGTCCTTTTTCAGATATGTGCTTTGCAAACATTTCCTCCCGGTTTGTGGCTTGTCTCTTCATTTTCTTAACAGCATCTTTGCAGAACAGCAGTTTATAATTTTAATAAAGTTTAACTTTTTTATTTCATGGATCATGTTTTTGGTGTTATACCTAAAAACTTCTCACCAAATCCAAGGTTAATTAAGTTGCCTTCTCGGTTTTCTTCTACAAGTTGTATGCTTTGCCGGATTCAATGTTAAGTTGTGTACAGTGCTTCAGTGTAAATACTTTGTATGGCATGGAAACTTCAGCAAAAGTTTATTACAAATACTTATATTTGTAAGTTGAGGGCTATAAAGGACTTCAGGTCTCCAAGTGCAAGGTAACATATATGGAAAATAGATATCACATGCTTGAGAAATTACCCAAACACAGAACAAATTCAACAGAAGCAAGAACCTAAAATCAGAAGTAACTAAGTATCATATAAACTCTCCCAAGAATCCTCAGAAATCCTGAGAACTTACTAAGTGTTTTCCTGTATGAAGAGTGGACATTTGAGCCAATGTAATTTAAATCTTAAAGGTCAGAGCGACTCTGACATTTAAGTCAGAGTAGCAAGAGTAGCAAAGTAGCAAGAGAATCTTCTTCTTATAGCTATCGTTATAGGAGGAAAAAAAGAACTTTAGAAAGGATTTTTGGAATCATTTCCTTTATCTTACTGAATTAGAAATCATCATAGAGAGCTGACTAAGTGAGCTAAGAGTGCTATAAAATCCTGGAGGTCTAATAGCATATCTGTCTCATCATTGGATGACATCAAATAGGCACTAAATAATTGTTTGTTAAATGACTGCTTTTTGAATTCTTTGATTTCAAAGAAATTGATCCTATGGAGCAGACCATAAGTAACAGAGCTAAAAAGAGTTTGTTTTAGATACGTCTTACCACAATTCTCTTGGAAACACACGATTTTCAATAATGATGTAATTTTATCTACAGTAGAATTGTTAGATCTCAATTACTAGTGAACTTTAGCTATTTTAAAAAGATCAAATCATGTTGTGTTTTAATGGACTCTTTAAAGTAAGAGTCTAATTCAGCTATTTATTCCTCTAGGAAATAAGTTTTCCTTAATTCTACAGCAAGAGCCCCACGCATCAGCATACATGTGGCTAAGGCGTGCTGGCCACACATCTCTTTATCTTTCAATATCTTCTCCCGAGAGAACTCAAGATCTCCTATGGACAGGATCAATTCAGATGGATAGAAGACATGAGGCATTAACAAGTATCAGCGAGCCCCAGTATTTTGTTCCAGATACTTTGTTCCAGAAGTATCAGCCAGCCCCAGTATTTTGTTACTGTATAAAGAACAGTATCCTACATTTCCAACGCCTTTCCACAAAGTATTACATACATTATCTCATTTAATCCTTATACTTGAAGCTGGAAAACAAACATTGTTCTGTTTTAAAGTTTAGAAAACAAGCACAGAGGGGCTAATTGACTTGACCAAGGTCATGCAGTTGATAAACTGTAAAACACAATCTCTAGCCAAGGTCTTTTTTTTCACTATATTCCTGTCCTTTAAACAAACAGAAAAATGTTAAGGGCTTCAAACAAGAAATTCTGTTTACTACAATATTTATTCTCGATTCTTAAAAAATCATTTAGAAAAGCATCCAAATACTCATTCCCTTCAGAGGTCACTGTATATTTTCTTGAAAGGAATCAATAATGATTTAAATTACAGTTTAAAAAAATGTATGGACTATCACTTTAATAGGCATCATGAAAAGTCAAAATTCTTGTGTAATAGAAAAACATTTAATATTCATAGACACACAGTAAAATATTCTACAGAACTATAATTAATAGCATCATGAAAATGTGTCATGTTTTATTATGTAAAAACTATTTTGACTTGCTTTTCATGCCCAGATTTATATATATTGATGGGTGGAATAATTCATAATGCCATTTTACTATTAAACTACCCAAGTTTCACTTCATATTTTTCACTAAACAATTAATTGTGTCCATGTCCACTCTATCTGAATAGACTGATATGAATTTGTCATTTATTCTAATTATGCATGCAAAGCAAGTTGCAGACAGCAACACAGTTGAGCTGTATGTTTACTGTTTAATATTTATAGGGTTCCAGCAATGATTAGGCAGCACATACCACAAAATCCTTGCTCCTCTGGACATGTAAATTCAAGTGTTTTGATAGATTTTGTAGTCAAGATACCCGTTTTATACTTACCAGTAGGTTAGTTCTGCAAACGCGTGAACCATGCCTCTTAGCCCAAAGGTCATGGATTTGCTCCTCCTGTTATAAAATTAACTTTGCTTTATGCTGTAGCTACAAACTACACTAGCAATTCTAGTCAACCATCTGCGATCACACCACTGGGTTCAGGGAGAGGGCAGGATGGATGAGAGTGTGGGAATGAATCAGGACAAATTCAATTTCACTACTAGGGAAGACTCAAAGCATGCAACCAACGCACAAATCCGTAGCATGTTCATGAACATCCACTCATTCTAAAAGCGTCTTCTGAGTCTGCCTTTGCTCATTTCAGAATTCTTCATTAGTATTTTGGTATTTAAATATTTTCTGTTGTCTTTATTTTATTTTCTGTTGTATGGAACTCAAGCCAGTTTCTTCCTTGAAGAACAATTGCTAACGGCATTTAGAGAAACTTGGGAAACATGAGCACATATGTTCTGGTGTCTTGCAAATCTGCCTGCCCAGGTGGCCTCTAGAAGCCTCGTGATAAATGAGGCACTATGGCCAGGTAGGAGGGAAGAGAAAGCTCACTGAGTCACTCAGAGCAGAGGTACAATGAAAGGTCTACTTTCAAACACAGAAGATGGTAAAGTCTTGAAAATATGAAAGCACACGTGCCTATCACGGATATAAACTGAAAAGTGGTGGTGGGAAAGCAAGGAAAGACTGATTTTGAAACGGTATTGCATAATTCAGAGTGGCAGGAATTACTTTAGAGAGTCTTGGAAGGCTGGCGATGAGGGCAGTGAAATTATGAAACAAGATAGACAAAAATTATTACAATATTTATTTAAGCACTTAGTCTAGGCATAGTGGACAAGGTAAATGTGTAAGGGGTGGGAATCACAGAAATGAGAACCACAATAATTCAGGAGTTAAAGTCTCAAATAGAGATTCAGGGAAAAGTGACTCAGTAGATATTGTTAAAGCTACTGTTTGTCATCACCTCTTGTAATCTTCACAAATAAATTCCAGATTTATTCTTGTGTGTTTTACAAGAGAGAACATTTAGTAACAATATCGGTTTGAATGTAGAAAAATAAAGTTTTTAGAAAACATTAAATTTACTCTGGTGTTTTAAAACTACATCAACCAGGTGATGGTTGTGCTTCCACAGCAACTATGATGGTTACAGTAACATGTGTCTTTGGATGTGTGTGCGTATGTGAAAGAGATTGACAGGTGGCATAGAAGTGGCATGGAATGATGAAGAACCCCTTCCTTCTCCTCCCAAAAAGGAGATAATTTTAATATGATTGGGTCAGATTCCAGGATACAGACATGTCTGTGTATTTTAATGGACAGGATTATTACATTAAACTTCTGAATCTTCTGTTTTCCTGTGTTCATGTCTAGGTAGGTAAGTTTCCTGAAGCTTGCCTTATTTTTTTCTTTACCTCTTTTCTTCTGCCCTGGTGTGCTTCTGTTTTAGAAAGAAAGGGATTTTCCACTTAAGCTTTGAGCTTAAGTAACATGCTCCAGCTTTGTCTATGAAAGTCTTACATCAAATAATCAATTAGTGGCCCAGAAAGTAATACATGCACAATTTTATTTCCCTTTTACCATCAGTCCCTGAAGGAAAGGGAAGGCTGACTAGATCAGGGCAGAATCTATCTAATAATGCCTTAAATCTCAACAATTTGCAAGAGAATTCTCTCTAGAAACTTTACCCTTGAGAAATCCATCTTCCCCATACACTTTGAGATGGTAATGAAATAGCTGGAAATTTAGAATTAGACATCCTACAAAAGATATGGCCTTTAACAGCCAGGAAAGATCAAGTGTGGAAATGTGAGTCTGAAGGCATGCCAGTGGTAATGGAGTAGATCACCCCCAAAATCACTGCAAATGGAGAGGAAATATCCTGCTTCAGTGGAGGCCATGATTAGTTCATAAAGATGTCTCAATTCCGGGGGCAATTATTCAGGCACATGGATGGATGGTAGGATATGGGAATTGAGGGACTGACGGGTGGAGAACCAAGCCCTGGGGTAGCCTCATGTCCCAAAACCCACATTCCCAAAGGAATAACATAAGTACACTTACGTTAGGAAAGGGATCATTTGCACTGCCAAAGTTGATTTTTTTAAGAAGCCAGATCCCATCAGAAGCAACTAAGTGAAGTGATACATTTTCCCAATGTGGAGTAGGGGTGGGAATATAATTTTAAAAGACCATTGAGGCCAATTTCTTACAACACAACAAACCTCATATTTGTTGTGATGGTATCCGAACAGGCATTGTGTGATTCAAACACCATGCACCAAGCAAGCTGTGTTCCAGGCTGTCCGGTGCCTTTCCCCGAGGACACACCTCACACCCGCCTGCAGGCCCTGGGCAGCCTGCCCAAAGTCTTCCAGTCTCTGGCTACCACCACGGTTTCGCCTATGTGGCTCTACCCCTAAGACTGAAATTGTATCCACTGCTGATCCAAGATCCTTCTGGGAGTCCGACCAGTAACAGATCAATGTTGGAACTGCATGTGGCCATTTTTTGTTTTTCCATGTGCATCAGATAAGCTGAGGTAGTCACTCTGCAAAGACAGAAAAATCAAGCAGATATGCACAGTGAGGAAGAGATGGGAGAATTCTGCTCATGTTTCATACCCTTGTCTTGTCCTGAGGTTCAACCACGTTCCTCTGGATTTTTAAGTTAGCACAAACATGTTTCTGACACTTTCAACCAGAAGGTCCTAACTAACGAAGGAACGTGAGGAAGGACTTAAGAGATGACATACAGCATTTTTTCCTTGGCTTCTCATCAGTCATACGGTGATAAGACTGATGTTTCTTACCAAACTCCAGAGCTTATTAAGTCTTGGGGAGAAATCTGAGTATAACACAAGATTGAGTAAATAGTTAGAAATTATTTTATGAATGTTTCTAATGTAATAAGGCTACTTTTCTGTATCACCTGGAGAAATACTTTTGTTGTCTTAAATTTGAATTTGTTAATATTAAGAGCAATGGGTGAGTCATGAATATACAAAATATCTCAGGAACTCACATACCTCAAAAGCAAAATAATTTAAAACCCAATGGCAC
>NW_016804646.1:2696192-2752239 GCF_001698545.2 Rhinopithecus bieti
AAAAAAAAAAAAAAAAAAAAGACATAACAATAGCCAACAGATTAATGAAAATGTGTGCAACCTCATTAATCAGCAGAGAAAAAAAAGAAACCCAAACCCCCAATGAGAAACGACCTCACACCTGTTAGAACGGCTTTTATCAAAAAGATGAGATAACAAGAGTTGGCAAGGAAGTGGAGAACGTGCAACTTTCTACACGGTTGGTGTGAATATAGATTGCTGCTGCCATCCTGAAAAACAGTGTGTTCGTTTCTGAAGAAATTTACAACAGAACTACCATGTAACCCAGGGATCCCTCTTCTGGAGTATACACCCAAAATAAATGAAATCACCACTTTGTAAAGATAGCTGCACTCTCACGTTCCTTGCAACATTATTCACAGTGGCCAAGACATGGAAACAACTGAAGTGCCTATCAATGCATGAATGGATAAACTGTGATATATATGATGGAATATTATCCAAACTTATAAAATAAGGAAATCTGCCAATTGTGAAAACATGGATGAACCTAGAAGATGTTATTCTAAGTGAAATAAACCAGACATAGAAAAAGACTGCATTGCCTTACTTATATGTGGAATCTTAGAAACAAACAAACAAGCAAGCAAATTCACAGAAGTAGATAATAGAATGATGGTTGGTAGGAGAAGGAAGGCAAGTGGGGAGAATGGGGAGATGTAGGTGAAAGAGTAGGCAATTACAGCAATGTAAAATGAGTAAATCTAGACATCTATTCACAAGTTACTAACTGTAACTCTAGTTAGTAATATTGTGTTGTATCCTGGAAATTTGCCAAGAGAGTAGATTTTAGATGCTCTTACACACAGAAAAGAAAGGTAACTATCTGAGATGATGGATACCAGAGGACTTCAAAAAGTTTGCGGACAAAAGCAATTAAAATACAAGAATAAAAAATATAAACTTTATTTCTCCACGTAAGTTCCATCAAGTTCAAGACACTTTTGTCAGTGATGATACCAGTCACTTAGTTCATCCCTAAAGAACTGAGAGTCCTGGGAATTTAACCATTCCAATGTAGTCGTTTTTACATTCTTACCTGCAATCTAATGAGTGCCCACTATATTTTTTTAAGATTACAAAACAAAAGGAAGTCAGAAGGAGCCAAATTGGGCCTATGAGGGAAATGCCTAGTGATTTTCCAACCAAACTTTTCAGCATTTTCCTTACGTTATGTGAGTCATCAGCAGGAGGATTGTCATAGTGGGAAAGGACTCTGGAACAGGTTTCTTGGGCATTTTTCTGCTAAAATTTTGGCCAACTTTCTCAAAACACTATAAGCAGATTTTATTATCTTTAGCCCTCATGAAAGTCAATAAGCAAAATGCCTTGAGCATCCCAAAACAGTTGCCATGACCTTTGCTTGTGACTGGTCCGCTTTTGCTTGGACTGGGCCACTTCCACCTCTTGGTAGCCATTGCTTTGATTGTGCTTTGTCTTCAGGATTGTACTGGTGGAGCCATGTTTCATCTCCTGTTATAATTCTTTGAAGAAACTTCTGTATCTTGATCTCACTTGTTTAAAATCTCCTGTGAAAACTCTGCTTTTGTCTGCAGCTTATTTGGGCACAGTGGTTTTGGTATCCATTAAGCGGAATATTTACTGAACTTTAATTTTTTCAATCAGAGTTGGGTAAGCTGAAGCAATTGAGATGCCAATGGCATTGGCTATTGTTTGCACTGCCAGTTATGGCATAAGCAAGATGAATTCTTTTCCTCACAAATTGATTAGAATGGTCTACTGCTGTGGGCTTAACTTTTAACATCATCTCTTCCCTTCTTAAAACAAGATACATATTTATAAACCACTGACTTCTTTGTGGCATGGTCCCCATACATTTTTTATAAAGCATAAATGATTTCATCATTATTCTACCCAAGCTCGATGGTAAAATTGCTTCAATTTTGCAGAATTCATGTTTTCTGATAGGTTTTTTTTTTTTTTCTTTTCAAACTTATGTCTAATCCTTCTTAGTACTTTAAACTAGATTCTGTTCAGACATGGTTACAATAAGTTAGTATGAGTTTATTTTACTGCAAAAAAAATTGAAACCCATGCATACTTTTTTCAAAATATGCATTTTCCATGAAGATTTTGAAAACTCCTCATATGTTAATTTACTTGATTGTAGTAATCACTTTACTATGTATGTATATATCAAAACATTATGTTGTACACATTAAATATATACTTTTAAAATTTGAGTAATTAAGAGATCTCCTTGAAGGTGAAAATTGCTATATTGTCAAAACAACATCAACTCATGAATAAAAATTCCTTCAGAAACAGATCCAATGTGCCTCACGTTTTCCTTAAACCTGGAGGTTTCTGGAGAGGTTACAATAGCAGAAAGGGCATTCTAGTATATCAGTTGGGTGGAATTTGAATTCTAGCACTCTACTTTCCTTCATAAATGCTCCTCCTAAAATCAGCTTTATTTCAATAGAGGGCCCATGTCAAAAATGAATAAACACTTTCTTCGTAATGCTTACACTTGAATTTAGGCAAAAAGAAACAAACCAAGAACCTCACCTATTTAAATTATTATTTTAGCAACTAATATTTCCACTAGTTAAATCTTCTGTGTATTATTAATAATTCTTCATTTCCCTTTTCTAGCTTTACCCTAACCCATTCAGAATAGTAGTCCTTTTTAATGTTGATTTAGTATCAAATGGACAACTTTTGCCATTCGGCTTTTCCTATTTAAAATATCCAGATAGAAGGGGGAAAATGACTACAGAACTTCAAATAAATCCTCCACGAAAAGATTTTCCTGTGTCAATGGATGTAGAAAAAGAGCTGCCCCTGTTGTTTTGCAAACAATGAATCTTCTCTAGCCTATAAATAATGGAAAGAAAAATCTCAGAAAGGATTTTTCTAATTCCAGTGGCTTCCGGCTACCTACCCAGCATGCCTTCTTGTTTACAACTGCAAGTACAAATGTATGATTTTTTTCCGCCTTTTCACTCAAAACATTAGCTTTTTGGCTTATGGAATTAACCTCTACCATGGATCTATGCTGTTTGCTTGCTGCTGCTATTTTAAGCACTGAACCTATTTTGCACTTTTTAAACATAAGGCTCTTAGAGTGTTATATAAACTGTTACTCCATAAATTCTCTTTTTATCCCACATAAGGTAAATGTTAAATCTTCACCCAAATTTACCGATAGGCAAACTGGAAGATCTAGGCATTCAACAGAAGTTCATTATTCTATTGGAAACATTTTGAACACGGGTAACCTTATTAACCATGTTTCTAACTTTTGCGAACTTGGGAGTTTTAACAGCTGTCCTACAGGCATATGCTGGACAAACCTTGTCCTGGACAACCCAATAATATGTCTGAGTCTCCTTGCCTTAATGTCCCAACCCCTTCCTTATGTCCCCCCTTCCTAGGGTTGAGATCTCTTTCTGGAGGTCCACTTTTCAAATACAAACTCTTCAGTACAAAGTCCATACCCCAACCACCGCCTTTATGGGCTCGCACACTCCAGGTCACTATCCACCTCCCATTATAACCCCAAGACCAGGTATCAGACAATTAGGGACAGCCTATACAGCCCAGAGCTCATTGAAATTATTCAAACTAGCCAATATGAAGCCAGTTTAACCTGTCTAATTCATTCTTTTCTCAAAAGCCACAAGAAAGGCTCTTGCCCACAGTTCTCCTGCCACCTCTGCTCATTATTTTATTTTATTTCATTTTATTTTTGACATAGAGTTTCTCTCTTGTTGCCCAGGCTGGAGTGCAATGGTGCAGTCTCGACTCACTGCAACCTCCGCCTCCCAGGTTCAAGAGCTTCTCCAGCCTCAGTCTCCCAAGTAGCTGGGATTACAGGTGCCCACCACTGCACCTCACTAATTTTTGTATTTTTGTAAGAGACAGGGTTTCACCATGTTGGCCAGGCTGGTCTCGAGCTCCTGACCTCAAGTGATCCACCCACCTTGGTCTCTCAAAGTTCCGGGATTACAGGCATGAGCCACCATGCCCGGCGTCCACCTCTGCTTCTTGACCCACCTCGATACTCCTCTGTTGCAGCCCTGCATGGTGTGGCCTGCTCCCTCCCCTTGGGAACTGTGAGTAATAAATTATCTTTTCGATGGCAATTGTTTTCTGATCTGTTGGTCTTACGGTACCTCAATTTGTCTTTTAATACACTATATTTTGAAATAGCCACCTAATTGGAGACCAACGGGTCTCTCTTTATCTCTACTTCCCTATTATCTGTCTCTTTAACATGTTCTTTTGCTTAAATTATTTGAATTACATGAATCACCTATTGTCCTATTAGTATGTCTACACAGAACACGATATAAAATACTACTTGCAATCTTCAGAGACAGTCATACCCGAAGTCAAAAAATTGGATTACATAACTCTTTTTTTTTTTTTTTTTTGAGAGGATGTTTCACTCTTGTTGCCCAAGCTGGAGTGCAGTGGCACAATCTCGGCTCACTGCAACCTCCACCTCCCAGGTTCAAGCGATCCTCCTGCCTCAGCCTCCTGTGTAGCTGGGATTACAGGCATGCACCACCACGCCTGGCCAAGTTTTTGTATTTTTAATAGAAACGGGATTTCACCATGCTAGCCAGGCTGGTCTCAAACTCCTGACCTCAGGTGATCCACTCACCTCGGCCTCCCAAAGTGCTAGGATTACAGGCATGAGCCACTGCTCTCAGTCTAAATAACGCTTTCTAAGTTGCTTTTTTATCCTAGATCCTGACACTTAGTCAAGACGTGAAAACATGCTGATACCCCTCTTTGCAAGGCTAAAATAATTCTGTTTACTTTGCAATTTCTTCTCTTTCTCCATTTCTTCGGTCTTTATGTAAATTTTGCTGAAAGAAATCTGATGTAGTTGCTGTGGCTAGTCAAGGGGGAAGGAAATGTGAATGTTTCAGGCAAAATGGAAATATTTGCATTAATATATTTTGGAAACTGTCTGTAAATTTTTTGGTGCCCCATCAATGTAGATTTGAACACTGTTCAATTATTCTGATAGAAATTTAACTCCTCAAAGTCAATGAATATTTAAAAATGAAATGAGATGGTTTCTAAGGTCCCACCCTGCACCAAAGTGATCTTTGGTAGTCTTATAATAAACAAATGTTCACAGAAGTCTTCCTGAAATTTAAACCAAATCATTACATTTAGTTTGCAATGTAATAGAAAAAAGTGTTCCCTCCAAAATAATTACTGATCTTCCTGAAATGCACTATTTACTCTCTTTTTGTGATGTTTTCTAGAATCTTTGAATTTTCTTTTTCATTTACAGTTAATGTTTACTTACGATGAAAACAGAAATATGTGCATGCATTCTTGTAACAAACCACCTCCTCTAGTTATTGCGATAGAACTCACCTAAATGTGAACATTCAGAATGATTTTTTTTAATGTGAGCAAATGATTGGGTTGTAGATTTTCATAAACCTCTTATATTTTTCCAAATGTCTTTCATTATTGTTTATAGCACTGTTTTGAGGAATCTAAATAACTTGAAAGGCACATCAGCGGGCACTTCTTTGAAATTTATTTCAATAACTTATTGTTCATTCACCCTTAATATTCGCTGCAACAAATGCATTATAACCATCATGAAAGTGGGTGGTGGAATGTAAGCTGTAAGTACTAGATCTCAGAGAAAATGTAAATGTTTATTTAAATTTGGTTATTAGATGAAGACACAAGGAAATGAGATCTCCACTCTCCCTGATTTTCTAGGATAGGAAACGAACAGACTTTGGTATCCAGGAGCAAAACCTCTTCTTCAGAGTTGATTGTTAAATCTTCAGAAGTTTTATAAGTCTGTTGTTTAACAAAGACATTTTAATAAATAAATAATATAGTTACAATTAAATTATATTAAATTCAAAGGCAATAAATATGCAAAATTAATTTTCTCCATTATTTCTAATTATTCTCCCATACTGCACTATTATCTGTGGACTTGAGGTCCTTGGTGTCAGCTGCTCCGTGTGGAGGGAACACTATCTAACGGTGCTCTATGGCACCTCTCTCCTCATCTCTGGCTCAATGAGGTCATGATGGTAACTTGACATCTATGTTGGGAGAATTTTTACTGCAGAAATCAGCAAATGCTACAAATCAGGACTTGATTCATGGTTTTGTTGACCATCTGAACATAATAAAGTATTGAAAAACATCAGTAATGAAGATAAAAATTTAAACTAGGTCTTGTCTGTTGGTGGTACATTATGAATGGCACAAAACATCAGAGAATATTGTTCTGGTGTTCAAAATTATTTTCCAATTTACAAAAGAAGCCTCATTAATGAACTAGTGAAGTTCCTCATATGTGTTTGTTTCACATTCACGTTATTCAATGTAAATAAAAAATCTTAATCAACGTTTATGGCAGAGCTATACTTGGTATTCAAGTACAACCGTAGGTCGTCCACCTTAAACAATTTTTTTTCAAAAATCAATAGAAGCTTTCTGTGAAATTCAGTTTTCTCACTCTGTTGCCCAGGCTGGAGTGCAGTGGCACAATCTTGGCTCACTGCAACCTCCACCTCTGGGTTCAAGCAATTAACCTGCCTCAGCCTACCGAGTAGCTGGGACTACAGGTGCCCACCACCACGCACAGCTAACTTTTTGTATTTTTAGTAGAGACAGGGTTTCACCGTGTTAGCCAGGAAGGTCTCAACCTCCTGACCTTGTGATCCGCCTGCCTCTGCCTCTCAAAGTGCTGGGATTACAGGTGTGAGCCACTGCACCTGGCCCTATTTTATTACTTATAAATATTTTGTTTTCAGTAAAATTCCTAATAAACATATGCACGAGTATATATCTACATGTACATCCTAACTTTTTTTATTAAACCACGTGCTACTCCTGCAGTAACCTGGGACATTTACCCTGGAGAGCAAAATTCTGTTGCCAGGGTCTTTCTGCATGACAGTCCTCCTTTATTTGCCAAGATATTTAGAACATCACTGTTTCTGGTCAAATTCATTCTGTGGGGTAAAATTTTGTGTGAAAATCTCCAGACATAAACCAAGTTTCTGCATGATCAGGAATCTCTAATTGACATTAAGCCTACATCTATCATTATTGGCAAGACCAGTGATAGATCCTTTTCTGGCCCACCTTAGGATTTGTACCATTTAAAATGATTATTCCAATATGCCTTCAAAGTGTATTTTAGTCCTTCATTTTTATTTCACGTAATTTTAAAATTCTGTCTTTAACATAAAAAAACTAAAATCTTAAATATACTTTGTTTTCATTAAATATCCCAAATGGGACAGGTATCTCTCACTTTTACTAAGACATACCTAGATAATAACTTAGGTATTCTGAAGTAGCTACATGAGCCTGTGTTTCTTTCCAGAATTTCAACAACCCTTACAAAAACATTTCTCACTGCTCCTATCATGTGGTCATAACAATGTATTATGACCTTGCAACATTGCAGGTGGCCAGTAAATGGGCAAGAAAAGACCAATAACACCCAACTGCTATATGCTCCAACATGTTTACCCCAGAAAACAAAACCTAATAGCAATGAGGTGGAAACGCAGAGTAGGAGCAGGTGGAACAAACCTCCAGAAAGATTACTCTCTTGCCCTGTGTTTTCTAAGGGGTGCACAACCGCCTGTGACATTCTCCGTGCAGCTAGGGTTCTGTTCCACTTGAGAAGGAAACCAAGCTCTTCTCCTGCTCTGCACTCAGACACTCAGTTTACATTACTCTTCCGTAAGAAATCCCAGGAACGATCCCTAGACTTCCACACATGGGAATGCTTGCAAACCTTGGACTCTCCTAAGAGAACCAAACTCAGCCCCATCAAAGCTGCATTGCCATGGCAGCAGGGGACAGTGGGGAAGACAGTGCTAGTGCTGGGGTCTCTTCACCTGAGCCTTAGCCTTCCAGTGTCTTCAGGAAGCCCTTTCTCTCCATGGACAGGCTCAGGAGGTGACTAGACCTGAAATCATTCCATGCAGATGGTACCAGAAAGTCAATGCGTTAATTTTCTTTAACTTTCCTGCTCTTCCATTCTTCAGTGTTGTGAAGCACCCTGCTTTTGTGCTTCATGTAGTATGTGTTGTCATATGTCTTCTATGCCCAAGTTGCTTAAATTTCCTCTTTTTTCATACAATTCACTGAACTGCAATGAGAATGGTCTCTGTTCTGGTGTATTGATGGTGTTGATATTTGGTATTTAAGGAGAACAAAGGTATACAGAGACACCAGACAACAAGGTGAAGAGGCTGCATAATACAGTATTCTATGGAGATCAGCACTTTGCACATGGACAGCGTCATGGCCTCCGAAGATTTTGTACAATGAGGATGCAGCTATTCATTTGTTCTGTGCTACTGAGCACACTCCCCAAAATCACACACACAGCTCACATAAGTGCCGCTTTCTTAATAATTTTACAGAGACATTTTAAATGAAAATGTATTATTCAAAAGAAAAGTTTCTAAAATTCCTTTTATGTCTTCAGACATTTACTAGGCAAAATCACTAACATAAAATAAATATGCAAATGGGAAGGGAAAACAATTATGCAATAAAGTTATGTTAAAATTGTAGAAAGAAGTTATTCATTTTATCCTAAAATCTGAATATATTTTTAAAAATGATTGTACCCCGATTGCTGAGAGTTTACAAGGAAACAACAGTCATTTGTCCAGAGATTTCTACAGAGAAAATCAGGGGCACAGAGCGGAGAGGGAAATAGGAAGCCTCTCCAATTCCTTTCAGGTTTTCTTAGAACTGGAAGCTGATTTGCTGTATTACCTTACTTAGCCCAAAGAGGAAATCTGGTTTAGATTTTTGTCAAAGGGATTACTGCTCCCTTGGACCTGAATATTACAAAATTTTAAGGGTGGGACTTCCCTGAGTCTGCTCTGGAACATTTAGTGTTCACTGTAATAAACCCAAGAGTGTGAGATACAGCATATTACGAGTTGTGTCTGTCAGGCAGGCAGGGCTGACCTTAGGCAGCTCGCTCAGGAGTGACAGCGTCTCAGCCTCTGAGGAGAGCTGACAGAAGGCACCTACAGACTTCAACTTTCAGAGGCCAGAGACAGTGCTCACATCATGAGGGAAGGTTTCAAGTATAGGAAAGAATCCGTGCCTTTCTGCCTCTTTTCTTAGAGGCAGAAGACGTCAATGAAGGCTCCTTCGCTTTTTCTTGAATTTGGAGTCAAGAGCTGAAGATCAATTTCATTGTCTAACTTAATTTGGAAAGCATCCTATAGAAAAACTTTCAATTTTCAATTTACAAGTAGATTATTATTGATGAAATTGAATCTGACCAACATTCTTAGGTTTTAGAAGTTTATCACAAATCCCCCCAAATTCTAAGGCAGATGCTTTGGTCATCAGATTAGGGAAAAATAAGAGCCCTTCTTTGTTTCCAATACCCAGAGGTTTCCTGTCCTACAAATATATAAACCCTATAACTAAAGATCATCCATCTGGTCTAACAGATGCCTAGTGCCTCTTCCAATCCTGTGCTGCACTGTGGGTTTGATAATAATGGCAGAATATTGGAGGCAGGTAGGGGACCTTCCCAGGTAGGGGAGAAGAGGTGGATTACACTGCTAATGGGGATGGCAATGATGGGTTTTAGCATCATAATAGAGAGCAACGGCATCCCTGAGGACAGACCCACAGTGGAAACAGCATTGCCCATTAAGAAAATGTTGCCCAAGAGGCAAGACTCATTTAAAGTGTGTGTGTGTGTGTGTGTGTGTGTGTGTGTGTGTGTGTGTGTAGAATCTAATACTGGGAATTGCTAGCACTAAACCTAATCTACATTTACAGATTAGTAACAATATTTATGTAATATTGATAACACAATATCCCTTTGTATCTAGTATATCAAGATTGATTTATGAGAGTGTTCGTGAAAAGAAGGAATGAGCTAATTTGCCTAAATTTATTACACACAAGTGTTTAAAAAAGTAGTATTTTAACTTTTGCATATGCATGATACTCACTTAGTGCTGGGTGCCTAAAACAGTTGACATCTATTACATACTCTAAGAATAAAGGCACCTGTCAACTAATGAATACTCTCCACTATGGAAAGAGAGGCTATGAAAAGAGGGGCTTTACATTGTAGAAAACAGACAGCTCTGGTCCTTTCTGTGTTACCCAAGACTGCAAAACCCATCCCTGTATGTAACTTCTGGCCAAGACTAATAGTTATTTTTAAATTTACTACTGAATTTTGTGAACATTTTCTGGAATCTCTGGAAAAGAAGCAAAAAAGTTACACATAGCCACTCTGCAAGTTGATTACATTCAAAGATGGTTTGTTTCACAAACAGAGTATTAGTCAGGATTCTCTAGAGGGACAGAATTAATAGGATACACATATTATATATAATATCCTATTATATGTATATATCCTATTTTTTATATATATGTGTATGTATATGTGTATGTGTATATATATACACACACACACACATACACAGACACACACACACACACACACACACATATATATATGGGAGTTTATTGAGTAGTATTAACTCCCATGATCACAAGGTCCCACAATAGACCATCTCCAAGCTGAGGAGCAAGAAAGCCAGTACGAGCCCCAAAGCTGAAGAACTTGGAGCCTGATGTTCAAGAGTAAGAAGCATCCAGCACGGGAGAGAGATGTAAGCTAGGATGCTAAGTCAGTCTAGTCTTTTTATGTTTTTCTGCCTGCTTTACATCCTGGCCATGCTGGCAGTTGATTGGATGGTACCCACCCAGAGCAATGGTGGGTCTGCCTTTCCCATCCCACTGACTCAAAGGTCAGCCTCCTTTGGCAACACCCTCACAGACACACCCAGGATCAATATTTTGTGTCCTTCAATCCAATCAAGTTGACACTCAATATTAACCATCACAACCAGGCATATCATTCCCTAACATTTCTTTCAAGAAAAGAAAAACAACAGTAACAACAAAAAACAATGTACATTAGTTGACGAAAAGGGTCAAATTCTGTAAAATACTGGAGGAAATTTATTCTGAGTCAAATATCAGTGACCGATGGCCTGTGACACAGCCCGCAGGAGGTCCTTAGAACATGTGCCCAAGGTGGGTGGGCTACAACTTGGACTTGGTTTTATACATCTTAGGGAGACATAAGTCATCAGTCAATACATGTAAGATGTACTTTGGTTCCATCTGGAAAGGCGGAACAACTGGAAGTGAAGTCTTCCAGGTCATAGGCTGATTCAAAGATCTTCTGATTGGCAATTTGTTGAAAGAGTTATTGTCTAAAGACCTGGAATCAATAGAAAGGAATGTCTGGATTCAGATAAGGAGTTGTGGAGACCAAGGTTTTATCAAACAGATGAAGCCTCCAGGTAGCAGACTTCTGAGAGAACAGATTGTAAATGTCTCTTATCAGACTTAAAGGATCTGTTCTCTTAGACTCAAAGTCTGTGTTGACATGAACCCTGGTCAGCTGGACCTGCATTTGAAAAGAAGGAAGGTATAATGAAGCACATTCACTGCCCCCTTTCCATCAGGGCCTGGACTAGTTTTTAGGTTAACTTTGGAATTCCCTTGGCCAAGAGGAATGATGGTTGAGGTGCTTAGAATTTTATTTTTGTTTTACAAACTGATTTAGTTAATATATCTTATCTCAATATCATCTCCTTGAATCCTCAAATATTGAGAAGAGTGCTGCCAGACTTTTTTTAATACTTGTAAGCAATATAAGAGAGATGAAGTGTTGCTCTCATCTGCACAGCTGCTCACTGCAGATCTGGATCTAAAAGGGGGTCCTGTGGTCCTGAGTTCTTTCTATGATGGCAGGGACCTCCCTGAGTTAGCCCCCAGGCTGACATTTTGATATGCTAAATAAAGCAACGCAAGGTACCCTTAATGTCTGATGACGAAATCTAAAATGTGAAAGTGGATCATATCTGTCAGTGACAAAGACAAATGAAACACTTTGTTATAAAAGTTTAATGGGGTAAAAATGAAAAATGTACACTTATTATTGCATAGCTCAATGGGCTTGTTGCAAAATTGGGTTTGTTTCCTGAGAGCCTACGCACTCCAACTGGGATCACAGCAAGTTGAGAGAATGAATTACAGGGAAGCATAGCCTGGGGAAGGTACATCCCCTCAGTCCCTTCGTGCAGGCTCCTACTGTCAGAAACACGCCTTGCTGTTAAAACAAATAATTCAAAGTTATTAGAGTCCAACAACTTGTACACTGTCTAAAATTTTCAGCAGCTTCCAAGTTGGTGGAGCTGCACCTCAGTCTCATGTCATCCATACCCTTCATATCTGTTCCTGGGACCCCAGCCTCATGGCACAGCCACAGGGTCTCCATTCTGTAGCCTGGGCCCACCTGCCACCAGGCATGTCTGTGCTCCCGCCAATGTCTGGGGATCGAACTGATACTCTCCCATGACAGGGGTAAATTCCTCTCTTTGGGAGAGGATTGGCACTGTTAAGAGAGCAGCATTTGGAATCTGTCAGACCTGGTTTTAAATGCCAGTGTCATCAGTTACAAGCTGACCACATCGCTTAGTCTTTCTGTCTTAGCCCCTTGTAAATTGTGGAAAACCATACTCACTTAAAAGACGTGTTGTGATTAAATATTATAGTGAAGGAAAAGCACTTAGAAATCATTTATTATTATCAGATATTATCTAATAATGAAGTATTAGATAGTATCTTTATCATTACCAATGACATATGTATTGGTAATATCAATTAATATATCAATTCAAGATATGAATCATTAAGGATTAGATAGCATCTTTATTATTATTATTTTAGACCCAACTCAAGCCTTCCTTTTTCTGGAAAGATTCCTCCAGTGTTTCATTTCTCCTCACATAGCACCTTAACCCACCTATTTGAAATCACCTCTCATATTAACTCATTCAACAACACATGTGCTATTCACCTTCCACTGCACAGAGAGATCATGAATGCACAGATGTAGTTTTGCCAGAATGTTCCACAGACCTTGACACATATTACATGCTCAATGCTTGCTGAGTTAGTAAATAAACACAGAGGATTCAGAAAAATAAGCATAGATGTACATGTCCACATGAGTAGAAAACGTCACAACATTTTTAAGTGTTTTAAGTATATTTTAAAACTTCACACCTTCTCCTCAGATGTTTTCCTCATTGCACTACCTTGTTAGGGTAAAGTCTCAGCAAAAATATCACATTCCCAGGAACCGGAGTAAATGTTTTAATTGCTCAATCTTCTGCCTTTTTTTTTTTTTTTTTTTGGAGTTAGTTGCATTAACTTCTTCTTTTCTTACTAGCTTGCAATTCCCAGAGGACAACTCTGGGAAGTTTTTATGCAACTCTGTGTCTCCCACAGCATCTGGTATGTGGCAATTCTCAGTTAAATATTTGGTGAAGAACTTGTTAACTGACTGAAAAAGGATAAATGAAGAGTTAGGTAAGTTAGAAAAACAGTATTTGTCTGTAATTAGGTGAGTAGCTGACAGGAAAGCAGTAGCAGCGTGCTTTTGGCTCACTTATCTTTTACAAATATCTTTTGAAAGTTGTACAAAAAGTAAAAGAGTACAACTTTTTTGCCTACAAAATCTACAACAAACTGCAATGCTCTTTTATTATAAAAAATACGCATTGTGTGACTGTGGGAATGGCCTCTTCTGTCTCCGCAGGATCTCCAGGGCGTAGGTCAAATGCTGGAGAACTATTTTCTGATTCTCATCGTGCTTTCTTGTTAGGCACCAAGGGGAATCTTTACAGAGAAAGTGTTTCGTTTTTGCTCTTTGAGAACAACATGTCTGCAGCAACTATTCTTAGAACCCTCCGTAGGAGGCAGAGATCCACCTCTGTGGAGAGTGATTCACTAATTATGCATCAGCTCTACCACAGATGATGAGGCTGAATATCAAAAAACCAAATCCAAGGAACCTGGAGGCTAATTGGGATGAAAACATTCCTTTGCTAAAGCCCGCAGGCAGGAGATGCAGTCAATTAAGCTCTAACCGCGAACCCAGGCAACTGCAGCTCCCCTGGCCTCCCCAGCACTGCCAGGCTCCACATGCCAGCCGCGACACCAGGCAAGGTAACCGTGCCCCCTTCATTCCCTCGGCCATTTTCTGCTACTCTTTCGCTGCGCTTTCCTCTTCCAAAATATTATTTTATAGCATTTTTTGCAACAAGCACTAATTTGTGGGCCCCATGATAACTCCTGGGGTAAATAGGAAAGAGCATTTACGCTGCAGATTTGTCTTCTAACAGGGAAGAGTCAAACATTGAAACACACAATTAGAAAGAGTTTCCAGCAGAGGATAAGAGACAAGAGAGGCATGTACAGAACAGTCCAAGCCTTCACCTCCAGACTCAAACCCAGGGGTTAAGGTAAGGGCCTCCTTCCCTTCCCTTTCCAGGGTCTTACATAGGACCCAGGGCAATGGGAAACTTCAGGCAGAGCTTCCTTTTCTGCTCCTCTCACGTAAGCTTCTGTTTACATCCACATAAAGACTTGCTTTTCAAACTCACACTCTGCTGAAAGCATAGCCAGGAGCCAAGATGTAAGCAAGCCAGAGGACAGGTAATGTGCCCCGAACATTCACTTAACCTGATGGAAACTCCAAACAGCATTGTAGAGGGACAAACATATATATTCACTCGACACTATGTTCCAGGTCCTGTTCTAAGCACTGGGGATACAGCACTGGGCTAAGTCAGCAAACACCCTGCTGATATGAAATGTCATTCACAGGGAGAGAAGAGTGGAGGAGAATGGACCACAAACAAGTAAGTAAGAAAATGTAAAGGACTCCAGACAGTGTGTGCCATATAACACAATGAAGCAGGATGCAGTCCTAGGTAGAGTCCAGGGAACTTTTGCTATATTCTACAGCTTGATCAGAGAAGGTCTCTCTAATAAGTGCTATTTAATTAGAGCTGGGAAGGGAGAGAGCAAACCACGCCAGGAACTGGAGGAAGAATGTTCCAAGTAGAGGTCACAGCAAGTGCCAAGGCTCTGAGCTGGAGCCTCCCTGGAGTGTACAGGCAGCATTAAGAAGTGCAGTGTGACTGGTTGCTCAGAATAGACTGTAGGTGAAAAGAGAGGAAGAAGGAAAGTTTGAAAAGTAGGACACTTTGGCAAAAAGATGACAGTAGTTCAGATAATGATGGCATCAGTAGAAGTGATGAAAAATATTTGCATTCCGAATATTTTTGAAAGCCAAACTGAAGAGCTTTTATTGTTAAAACTGAGTCTGTTGACCAACCATCCGATTGACCTACAACTGAAGAGTTTCCTGTGACATGGAGTTTCAGTGCAACACTGAGGAAGTCCTGGGAAAACCGGAAGGAGCTGGTCATCCTAGGCGTGGGAACATGGAGGCATCAAAGGTGACTCTAGGGATTTGGCCTTGGCCAATGTGAGGATGGACTTGCCAATTAACAGAAATGGAGATGTCCAGGGGTTTGCAGGGAAGGCAAAAGAACAGGAGCAGAATCAGGAAGTGACATATGATATGGTTTGGCTGTGTCCCCACCCAAAATCTTATCTTGAATTGTAATCGCCATAATCCCCACATGTCAAGGGAGAGACCAGGTAGAAGTAACTGACTCATGCAGGTGGCTTCTCCCATGCTGTTCTCATGAAAGTGAGTGAGTTCTCACTAGATCTCATGGTTTTATCAGTGTTTGGTAGTTCTTTCTGCATTCATCCTCCTTCCTGCCACCTTATGAAGAGGTCCTTCCACGAAGATTGTGCATTTCCTGAGGCCTCCTCAGCCATGCTGAACTCTGAGTCAATTAAACTTCATTCCTTTATTATTGACCCAGTCTTGGGCAGTTCTTTACAGTAGTGTGAAAATGAAATGATACAGCATATTTAGTTTAAGATGCTTATTAAAGCTTCAAGTGGATATGTTGGGTTCAGAATGAGATACAAGAGTCTGAATTTCAGGAAAGAAATCCAGGTAAGAGAAATAAATCTGGATGTCATCAGAATATAAACACCTAGTATTTATTGTCTCAAAGCCATTGGGCTGAATGACATCACTGAGGGAGTAAATACAGATCCAGGAGAGATGAGAAGCTGGAGATCCAGAGTCAAGTGGGGTAGCCCAGGAGCAAGAAGAGAATCCAGAGAGTAATGCCCCAGAACCTAGGGGGAGTGAGGCCTTTTACATGCAAGGCATGTCTTCCCCTTCATGACGTCATTCTTTGTGGCACCAACCTCCAAAATCCTTCCTGGGCTTTCCTGAAGTGACAAGATGGAGCAAATTAGATACATGTGTTTCTAATCAGCCTTTACTTTGACTGAAGGTACCAAGTAAGATGGGGACTGGGAACTGAACCCTCAGCTATATCGCTGTGGCAATTGGGAGAAACAATGTAGAGCTGATTGGATCTGGAGAAAATCAGATGGAAGCCCATAATAAGGGGGGTGTTGTGCTGGAAAAGCCGTCATGAGTTAGAAGTCACCATCTCTGTGGAAGGATGGCAGGTGATTTGGGCTCTGTAGCTAACTATGCCAGAGACAGGTAGGACACTGTGGATCCACCAGCATAGGAGGGAATGTGAGTTGGAGTTTGCAAAGAGGATGAAGCTAGAAATCTTCCTCTGCCCTAGACATAGGGTGAGAGGTGTGGAGAGAAGGCAGACACTGGGGCTGCTGCAGGGGAAGTCCTGTCCTCGGGGAGGAATCATGCTGCAGACTGCGAAATGCACATGCAATTTCAAGATAAATGTAGGAGCCATCAGAGAAATTGTCATTTATAAATAAGGAATTTGGTAGATTCCCTCCAGGCTGAAAACAGCTTGTGTTCATTCTCCCTTGCTCTTAGGGTATTTTTTATTTTGAGTGCCCACTAAGTCCTTGATAGTCATTATTATATTTTCAGAAAAGCCATATGCACTAAGAATCATTCTAATTTTAGTGATAAGGAGACCGAGACACAGCACTTTTGTTTTCTAAGATTCTGTCTTAGCCTGTGGCAGAGGCAAAATTAGAATGCACCTCGGGCTGACCACATAGCCCATGCTCTTCTTCCCACGCCGCCTCATGGGTCTGAAAGGTCTCACACACCAACTCACAGCACAGCCCTAGACGGAGCTCTAAGGGGCGGCTGCTCACGACCTTTGCCCACACTGAACGTCAGCAAACATCTTAAGAGTCAGCTGGTGTCCATCAGGTCCAACATTAGTAGACAGCATGGCATAGTTCATTGCTCTCTATCCAGACTGCAGGAAGAAGACAAAATGATTCGTTAGGGATGACTGCATAGGAATAGCGTGGCCTTTATTGTATGTATTTTTGAACCACCTACAAAGGCCTTGTAGTGGGTACTGTATTAGTCAGTGTTCTCTAGAGGAACAGAACTAATAGGATAGATGTATATATAAAGGGGAGTTGATTAAGGAGCATTGACTCACACGATCACAGCATGAGGTCCCACAGTCGGCTGTCTGCAAGCTGAGGAGCAAGGAAGTCAGTCTGAGTCCCAAAGCTAAAGAACCTGGCATTCGATGTTCAAGGGCAGGAAGCATCCAGCACGGGAGAAAGATGGAAGCCAGAAAACTAAACCAGTCTAGTCTTTCCACGTTCTTCTGCCTGTTTTCATTCTGGCCTTGCTGGCAGCTGATTAGATGGTGCCCACCCAGATTGAGGGTGGGTCTGCCTCTCCCAGTCCACTGGCTCAAATGTTAAGCTCCTTTGGCAACACCCTCACAGACACACCCAGGAACAATGCTTTGCATCCTTCAATCCAATCAAGTTGACACTCAGTATTAACCATCACAGGTACTCACTCCTTTCTCCAGCTCCTTATCAGAGCAGAACAGTGATCGTGGTGATTGAACAGCTCCCCACGGCAAGGAGAGCAGAGCAGCCGACGAGTGGCTGCATCCAGCAACATGAGCCCTGATGTAGGTACCAGGAGCATCTCAGCCACTGCTCCCTTCGAAAACTGCAGACTTCTGATTTCTTCGTCCAAGCCATAGTGTCCCAATAAATAGAAACAAGCAGGGGACACACAGTCTCCCAGCTTATAACTCAGCAGTAATTCTGCAACAGACACACTGGGTACCCCGGCCCTGGAAGGACTCTCAAGACAGCTGGGGCTCGTTTTAAACCTTTTGCATACAAGGCATGTCTTCTCCTTCATAATATCATTCTTTGTGGCACAAACCTCCAAAATCTTTCCTGGGCTTTCCTGCAGAGACTAGGTGGAACAAATTAGATACGTGTGTATCTGACGCTGTTCTCTTTATAATGTTACTATAAGGAAGTAGGGGTCTTGTTGCCAGGAGAAATGGGAGAGGAGTTTACCCAGCACAGGAGGGAGAGAGAGCTGCACTTTTCCTTGGGGACAATTTATTTACTTTTATGCTTAAAAGGAAACAAAGCATTCCACTGTGGTGTTCATTTTCCGTCTCTCAAAGACAGTTGACCTCTACGGTGCTCCTGAATTTAACAGTTTGAATCCACTTACTTCTCTCTGATAACCTTGATCCTTCTCCCCCTTTTTAGTTATAATTCATCCCTATCAATATGTCTCACTCCACAAGAAACACAATTCATGTTGATCATTGAGTCATGCTCTGGATTATGTTTCTGTCCTATTCTGAGGACCTACTTTTTGTACCTCTGTGATCTCAGATCCAGTGATGTTTCACACTTGAAGAGCTGAGTTACTAGCAGTGGATTTGTTTTAGGGAAGGTCGACTTCCCCTCAAAACGTGTTGCAAATTCTGGTCATCTGTTGTGTTTGTTTCCTAGGGATGCCACACAAATCGCCATAATTTTGGTGTCATAAAACAAGACTAATTGATTTTCTCAGGGTTCTGGAGACCCAAGGTCAAAAAGCGAGGTATGGAGAGGATCGCACTCCCTCCAAAGTCTCCAGGGGAGGATTCCGCCCACCCTTTACAGTTTCTGGTGTTGCTGGCAAGCCTTGGCATTGGGGCTTGTGGCTGCATCACTCCCATCCCTGCTTCCATCCTCACATGGCCTGCTCCCCTGTCGCTGCCTCTGCATCTCCTTTTCTGCCTCTTATAAGTCACCTGTCAGTGGATTTAGGGTCCACCCTTAATCTAGGATGATCCTGTCTCAAGATCCTTGCCTTAATCTGCAAAAATATCTACAAAGACCCTTATTCCCAAAAAAGGCCACATTCTGAGGTTCCAGGTGGAGGTATCTCTGGGGGGACCACTCTTCAACCTGCTGCCCTGGTGTTAGTGGTTGACAGATGCCTAGGCAATGCTGCAGCTCCTTGTGTGCTAAGCAGTCTCCTCTGAGCTTGATTCTCAGCTGTGTTCTTTGTTCTCCTTGTCATGTCACACAGGCGCTTTGACTTCTGGAAGAAACTTTTTTTATTTTTATTTATTTATTTATTTATTTATTTTTTGAGATAGAGTCTCACTCTGTCTGCCAGGCTGGAGCGCAGTGGTGCGATCTCGACTCACTGCAACCTCCGCCTCCGGGGTTCAAGTGATTCTCCTGCCTCAGCCTCCCGAATAGCTGAGACTACAGTCACCCACCACCATGCCTGGCTAATTTTTGTATTTTTAGTAGAGATGGGGGATGGGGTTTCACCATGTTGGCTGGATGGTCTCAATCTCTTGACCTCGTGATCCGCCCACCTCAGCCTCCCAAAGTGCTGGGATTACAGGCATGAGTCACTGTGCCCGGCCTCTGGAAGACACTTTTAAGCCCCTTTGGGGAGAAAAAAAAATCACTTCTTGTGATATTGTTTGGCTGTGTCCCCACCCAAATCTCATCTTGAATTGTAGCTCCCACAATTCCCATGTGTTGTGGGAGGGACCCAGTGAGAGAGAATTGAATCATGGGAGCAATTTCCTCCATACTGTTCTTGTGGTAGTGAATAAGTCTCACGAGATCTGATGATTTTATAAGGGATTTCCCTTCACTTGACTGTCATTCTCTCCTGCCTGCCGCCAGGTAAGACGTGCCTTTCACCTTCCGCTGTGATTGTAAGGCCATGTTCCCACAGTCTCACAGTTCCCAGCCATGTGGAATTGTGAGTCCATTAAACCTCTTTGTCTTTATAAACTACCCAGTCATGGGTATATCTTCATCAGCAGAATGAAAACGGACTGATAACACCTTGCTTCAAAATCAAGCTGGAAATAGCAATACCATAAATTCATGTGTGCACATGCATGTATGCATGTGTGTGTGCCCCTGTGCAAGCATATATGCGTATGCACATATGCATGTGTGTGTGTATGCCTCTGTGTGTGCATATGCTCATACATACATATGTATGGATAAATAATAGGTGGATACACATTATGGTTATTTCTGTGCAAAACCATTAATTAAACATTCACCAGGAAGCAGAGGTTAGGGAGCTACCTCAGGGTGTTGCTGTTAATCACTTCGTTTTTGAGGTATCAGGATTGCACACTTCAAACCTAAAGTGCATGGAACCCAGATTAATGGTGATAATGGTGGGGGAAGCTTTTAAAATTCAGGAACTCAGAGGGGTTTTAGTCATCCACGCTACTTGAGATGTCCGGGCACACATCATTAACATCACATTTCTTTCTCGCACCTGCTCCTTCCTTATGCTGTTCATAATTCTAAGTGAGGTCATGAGAATCTCGTCGAATTTGATCTCTTGACATAAGAACTGAGCTACCTGAATGAAAGCTGAACAAAGAGAGCTAGTAAGGAGGCTGTAGGAGTGATAAAATAATTTGTTCCCTTGAGAATGTGCATACCTTCTTGATTTTTTTTTAAGTAAGTGTTAATTTGTACATTTACACAAGAAAGTTGGCCACCTAAAATCTGGGTTATTTGATGAAAATACTTTTTGCCATCAGCTATAGATTCAGTTCTGACACCTTCCATGCACAGTTTCACTCGAAGCCATATGGGTAACTGCAAGTGAATCACATCCATGAATCGCAGGCTTTTAAAAAAAAAGCTGATAATTCACTTATTCAACAAATGTATGTTGAAAACTCCCCATGTGGCAGGCACTAAGTGTTTGGGATACAACAGGGGATGAGACAAAAGACCCTGCCTTGATGAGACTCACTGTTGGGTGGGAGGACCCAGAAAATAAACAATAACCACAATAAATACATGCATTGCATATACGACAGAATTATAGATGTGTTTTAGGAGAAAAAGATGGAAGAAAGGTTATCAGGATTGCCAGGCTGGGAGGCATATGTAATTACACAAAGAGCCCAGAGTGGAAGATTCTATGTGGACGGCTGGAGCAGCCCCTTCAACAGGATCATGGCAGTGACGCACTGTAAATGACAAAGCCACGTCTCTGCCCATCTTATTCAGGTGATGGGGTATGGCTGACGGTGCACCTTGTGGTTGCTATTTTCTTTCCGAATGAATGTGACTCCGTTGTCATGTGTTCCAGTGGTTCCACTCACTCCCCCATTAATTAGCAATCATTTATTCAGTGCTTACTCTATGCCAAGTCTTTTGCTTGGCACTGGGAATACAGACAAATAAGATGCCCTTTCCTAAAGGAAGAGTCAAATAAACCTATGACTACAAAGCAGCATGATGAGGTCACAGAGAAGAATGCTTGTGTGCTGAGGCATTTGGAACTCAAGGCGCCCAGCACAGACTAGGGAATCCATGAAATGCTTCCCCCGGGTGAGGCATGGGCTGAGCTACAGGGCACTTGGTGGAGCCCACCAGGGGACAAGAGCAAGTGTGAAGGGACAGACAGGAGGGACTGCCCAGGCTGAGGGAGTGAAATAGGCAAACACAGAGAGAAGAGGTTTGGGACAGTTCTGGAAACTGGAAGTCATTTGGAATGAACAGAACATAGAATGTATTCAGGGAACTGAGTAAAGATGGAACTATAGAGGTGAAGACAGAAGCTTGGTCTTGCAAAGTCCCTGAAGGATTTTACACAGGGGAATGATGTGGCTGGTGTCTTCTAGAAGCCACACTTTGGAGGTAGCAAGTCAAGAATGGATGGGAGGGAGGGAGACTGGAAGTGGGAAGGACAGCTACCAAGTTGGATTTTTTCAAACAGTATCCACTGACTAAGATCGTTACGTTGCCGAGGGGTTAGAAATCGTGATGCTGCATTGATCCAGGTTGGAGATTCACGAGAATTGGGTGTGATGGTTGAGGACAAAGGCAAGACAGTGGTTGAGGTAAAGGATTGCAAGTCTCTAGGCCAGGTATGAAAGGAAGTTCATATGGAGAGAAAAATGGGTAGTGTGGGGAGATATGGACCCTCATGCCTTTGGCATAGGGATCTGGAAGATAACAGCAAAACTCAAAGTCTATACTGCAGGCAATGGGAAAATGAATTATTATGCTTTTGTAGAAAGATTTTCAGGCAGTGCTGGAGACATCTATATTAGTTTACTATGGCTGCCATAACAAAATTCTGCAGGTTAGGTTGTTTAAACACCAGAAATTATTATTTTTTTTTTACAGTTCTGGGAACCAGAATTTCAAGATTAGTGTGCCAGCAGGTTTGGAAAATCCAAACAGCCTTCTCCTTGGCTCGCTGGTAGCTCTTTCTTGCTATGTTTCTTATGGTTTTTCCTCTGTGTATGCAATGCCTTGGTGTCTCTTTCTCTCCTTACAAGGACACCAGTCTGGATTAGGGTTCTGCCCTTATGATCTCATTTAACCTTAAGTACCTCTTTCAAGGCCTCATCTCTAAATACAGTCACAGTAAGAATTGTGGCTTCAATGTATGAAATTTAGGGTGACCCAACTCAGTCCATAGCACTCTGTGCTCTGAACCCCCAAACGTATGCCTTTCTCATATGCCAATACAAACACTCCCAGCCCAACAGCCCCCCAAAGTCTTAACCCATTTTAGTATCAACTCTAACCCAAAGTCCCATCTAAATCTCACCTAAATCAGGTATGGGTGGGAACTGAGGTGTGACTCACCCTGAGGCAAAGTTCCTTTCCCGCTGGTAACACATGAAACCAGACACATTATGTGTTCCAAAAAATAGTGGTGGCACCGGCATAGGATAGACAGTCTCACCCCAAAAAAGAGAAATTGGAAAAAAGAAATGGGTGACATGTCCCAAACAAGTTCAAAACCTAGAAAGGCAAGCTCATTAGATTTTAAGGTTCAAGAATAATCCTTTTTGGCTTGATGCTCTGCCCCGTGGGCCCCTTACGGTGGAAGCTCCACCTTCTGCGACTGCAGTGGCAGCAGCGTCCCCAGCAGGTTTGGGTGACAGCCCCATCTGTGGTGTGAGGAGCAGCGTTCTCCTGTAGCCCCAGGTGGTGGCAGCCTAGCCTACTGACCCTGAGGAGGTGGAAGACAGCCTTGTCCACCAGGCCTGTGTGCTCCGGGCCTGTGGTGGGAGAAACATCCCTGAGAATCTCGGAATCACTTTGAGGGCTGTGTTTCCTTCTTCTTGACGAATAACACATGTTGTATTAGTCTGTTCTCGTGCAGCTAATAAAGACATACCCAAGGCTGGGTAATTTATAAAGGAAAGAGGCTTAATGGGCTCACAGTTTCACGTGGCTGGAGAGGCCTCACAATCACAGTGGAAGGCAAATGAGGAAAAAGACACATCTTATGTGGCAGCAGGCAAGAGAAAGCATGTGCAGGGGAACTGCCCTGTAAAAAAAAATCAGATCTCGTGAGATTTATTCACTATCACGAGAATAGCAAGGAACAAACCCGCCCTCATGATTCAATTACCTCCCACCAGGTTCCTTTCACAACGCGTGGGAATTACTACATTTCAAGGTGGGATTTGGGTGGGGACACAGCGCCAAACCATATCACATGTCCACAGCCAGATAGCTCCATTGTGCCATCCTGCAGAATTCTGGAACTCGGACAGCGTTCCTTCGTTTTATCCAACCTCTGCCTCCTTCAGTGCAAACTGGCTATATTTCTGCTGCTATTACCCCATCTCTATCCCTGGATTCCACTGAGATGACTGCGTAGCTTCTTGAATTATACCTATAATCTCTTTATCAAATGATTTTCCAGCCACACTCTTGGTGTTCTGTCCAGAACATGCGTTCTCATTTTTTGCAATATGGATAGGCTGAGGATTTCTCAAATTTTCAAGTTCTGGTTCATTTTTGCTTAACAATTCTCCTTCTTCATTTTCTCTCCTCTAGATTTTACTATAAACAGTAAGGAAAATCCAGGCCATAACTGAACACTTTGCTTGGAAATCTCAGCTAAATACTCAAGTTCAGCACGAACAAGCTTCACTTTCCACAGAACACTAGAACACAATTCAGACAAGTTATTTGCCAATTTATACCAAGGATTATCTTTATTCTAGTTTCCAATAATATGTTCCTCATTTCTATCTGAGACTGCACCAGAATAACCTTTAACATCCATATTTCTACCAACAGTCTCTACAAGGCAATCCAGGCTTTTTAAACACGCTCCTCAAAACTCACCTATGCTCTACCAAAGCCACTTCCATATTTTTCAGTATTAGTTACAGTAGCACCCATGGTACCAAAATCTGTATTACTTAGTTTGCCTAGGGTTGCCATAAAAAATACTGACGGCTGCATTATTAAGCAACTGAGATTGATTTTCTTATAGTTCTTGAAACTAGAAGTCCAAGATCAGGGTGTCAGCAGCTATGACTTCTCCTGAGGCCTCTCCTTGGCTTGTAGACGGCCACCTTCTTGCTGTGTTCTCACATGGCTCTTCCTCAGTGTGGATGTACTCCTGGTGTCCCCTTCCTCTTTTTAAAAGGACTTTAGTTCTATTGGATAAGTTCCCACCTTTGTGACCTCCTTTAACTCTAATTACCTCTTTCAAGGCTCTATCTCTAAGTATAGTCACATTGAAAGTTAGTGCTTCAACATATGAATTTTGGGAGAACACAATTCTGTCCATAACAATATCAATGACTACACAACACCAGAAGGAAGAGCATATATAAAATTCTGTTTTTAGCTGATGAACAAAGGTTCAGAGAACACTTCCTGGTATATGATGCATTCACATACATGACTGAGAAGTGTGCAAGTAGGAACTTCTTCAGGTGGCAGACATTCCATCAAAACTGAAATCCTGGAGGTGAAAGAATGTAGGAGCCAGAATTTGTCCTACAGTTCTTCCCCTTCCTGGTGGTTTGCAGTATGACTTTTTAACATGTCTCCAAAAACAAGGATGGGGAATAAAAGTTGAGATTTGAACAGGAAATAAAGTCAAGTTAGAAACACTTACTTAATGCAAAGACTTCCAAAAGAAGGAATTCATTGGCTAAATCAGGAAAATCTGTTATGCCAGACAGAGGAGGGGCAAATGAGCCTGTCACATCTTGACTGTGGACGGGTGGGCAAAGGGGACTCTCCTCTGAGGGTTGCTAACCCCATGCCATCCTCATGAGAGTATAGGAGCTGCATTCACGTGTCCTGAGGGCCCCACAAAATCCCAAGTAAGTTTAAAGTTCTTCTATGTGAAGTTATTCTAAGGGATCTTGTGGATCAAATACAAATCACTCTGGAAATGTATTCTTTAAGCCCAGGTATCTTAAAACTCATACAGTCGAAGTTCCGGGGAACTCAAAGTCAAATTCAAAAAGCACTGGCCTCATGAGGACAAAGATTGCCATGAGTGTGATTTATGTGAAATGAAAATTCACTTAATTATTCTAATCAGTATTGGAATTTTTTGATGTAGATAAAATACTATTTAATATTTTTAAAAAAATAAAAGTAAATGTTAAAGGTATTGATGAGGGAACCAAAAATACTATTTAAATAATAAGAGTCATGTGAAAAGAGCCAAATACAAGTTCTATAAATGAAAGATATAGTAGCTAAATTTAGAAAAAATTCTGGGCAGAAGTATGGCATAGGATGTGTAAAAGTGACCAAATAATTTCCTTACCATATCTATGTTCTCAGGTAGTCCCTTTTCACATTGACTCTGAGCGTGGCCATCTGACACACTTTAGCCAATAGAACAAGAGTCAACATGATTTAAGCAGAGATTAAAAAACAACTTACACATTAGGGTGATTCTCTTGAAGTTACTGTGAATCCTGCACCTACAATTGCATCAATGAGCCCAGGCTAACCTGCTTGATGTTGAGAAAAACACAGCTGAGTGATCACCAATACTCCGACTAATATCAAGCCAACCTCCAGACATCTGAGTGAGGTGTTATTAGGCACATGAGATGCAAGGGAGCTACTGGCTGACTACAGAAACCAAACAACCTATCTCAGACCAGGGGAACAACTCACCCAATCCAGAAGACTGTGATGAATGCTAAACGTTTGTTGTTTTAAGCCACTGTTTTTGCATAACACACCAGACACTAATGGATACAACAACGAACATATGAGACAATCAGATCAGACACAGTTGAAGAGAAGGTTAGTGATATAGAAGATCAGAAGAAAGTATTCAGAATGCACCATAAAGAAACAAAGAGATGAAAAAATGAGAGAATAATCCATGCAGGATAGAGTGAGGAAGTCCAACATATGTCTAATGAGAGTTCCAGAATGAGACAATAGAGAACATAGGGACAAGAAAATATTTGGAGATACACTGGCTGACAATTTTCCAGAATTATTGAATAACACTGATCCTTAATGAAGCTTCAATTTAGGAAGTCCAGTGAATTCTAAGGAGAAAAGAAAAACTGAATGACATCAGCACCTAAATGTATCATGGTTAAAGTGCAGAACACTTAAAGAAAAGGTCACAACAAATCCCAAATTGAGGAAAGGCTGCAAAATCAGTGAGTTTTACTCTTCAAACGTGTGAAGGTCATAAAAGACGAAGAAAAACCAAGAATACTTTCTAATTAAAGGAGACTAAAAGGCATAATTAAAAATTAAAAATAACTAGAACTGAATTCTAATAGCAATACTAATTAAGACTTGTGGGATTTGGCTAAGAAGATACTTAAACACTGCTATCCTTAAATGTTTTACTGAGAGAGAAGATAGGCTGTAACAAATGACCTAAATATCCACCTTATCATTGCGGTTTTTTAAAAAAATTAACCCATAGAAGACAGAAAAATGTGATCATAAATATGAGAACAGAACTTCATGTCATGGAAAAGAAGCATCAGAAGAATCAGCAGAATCCAAAAGCTGGTTTCCAAAGACTACTAGAATTGACAAATCCTTGAAAATATTAATCAAGAATAAAACAGGGTCAGGAACAGTGGCTTACACTTGTAATCCCAGCACTTTAGCAAGCAGAGGCTTGAGGATTGCTTGACCCCAGGAGTTTGAGACCAGCCTAGGCAACATAGCAAGACCCCATCTCTACAAAAACTAAAAGTTAGCTGGGTGTGGTGTTGCATGACTGTAGTCCCAGCTGCTCTGGAAGCTGAGGCAAGAGAATCGCTTTAGCCCAGGAGTCTGAGGCGCTACGTTTGCACGATGGGACTCTGGGCAGGGTGACAGAGGGAGAATTTGTCTATTATTTTAAAAAAAGTAATAAAACAGAATCCACAAAATAAGCCATACTGGGAATTTTTGAGGGGCATATCTCTAGATTAAATTAAAACAGTTATAGGCAAACCTATGAACACTTTAGGTTGGTATATTAGAAAATTTAGTTTTAAGATTTCTAGGAAAAAAATCAAATTACCAAAACTGATTTAAGAGGATAAAGAAAATATGATCATTACAGAAATTAAATGAGTTCTTAAAATCTTCCCCAAACAAACAAACAAAACAAAAGACCCACAAAGGTTTTATGAGGAAATTCTAACCAACATTCAGGAACAATTATTTCCAAACTTATGCAAAGTTCTTTTAGAAAATGGGATATACGGCCGGGCGCGGTGGCTCAAGCCTGTGATCCCAGCACTTTGGGAGGCCGAGACGGGCGGATCACGAGGTCAGGAGATCGAGACCATCCTGGCTAACACGGTGAAACCCCGTCTCTACTAAAAAACACACACACAAAAAAAAACTAGCCGGGCGAGGTGGCGGGCGCCTGTAGTCCCAGCTACTCGGGAGGCTGAGGCAGGAGAATGGTGTAAACCCGGGAGGCGGAGCTTGCAGTGAGCTGAGATCCGGCCACTGCACTCCAGCCTGGGCAACAGAGTGAGACTCTGTCTCAAAAAATAAAAAGAAAATAGGATATACATATATCATCTTTCCAGTTCACTTTTAAACGCCATTGTAACCCTGATTGTTTCGGTAAAAAACAAACAACAGGGGAATGGCAATAAAAGGAATTATAGATTATAGTCACTTGTAAGCATACATACATGAACTTTTTAAGGGACTGAATCTTGCTCTGTTGCTTAGGTTGGAGTGCAGGGCAATGATCATACTCACGGCAGCCTCAAACTCCTGGGCTCAAGTGGTTCTCCCATCTCAACCTCTCAAATGGCTGGGACTACAGATATGTGCCACCATGCTTGGCTACATTTATTTTTTTTTAATTTAGGGCCAAGGGTTTTGCTACATTGCCCAGGCTAGTCTCCAACTCCTGTCCTTAAATGATCATCCTGCTTCAGCTTCCAACACACTGGGTTTATAGGCGTGAGCTACCGTGCCTGGAAGCATTAATCTTAAAGAAAATAGTTAACCAAATTTGGGGATGTATAATCTAACATACCCTGGCCATATTTGGTTTCTTCCACAATGAAAGACTGGTTCCTTAGAGAAACATGCTAAAGTAAATCTCTTCCTTGCAAGAATAAAGGAGAAAAACCAGAGGAAGAGAGAGTTTTCTGTGAAGAATTAGGCATCTTAACCAAACATAAAGGAATAAATCTTCCAAGTTGAAAGACGATGGAAGAAGTCAGATAATGAGAGCTTGGTCAAAGACGGGAAGGTCTGGGCACTGTGGGAATGAGGCTCTGGGAAGGGATGATTGTCCCAGTGTTTTGACTTTAGAGAATGACAAGAAAATAATGCGTGAAAAATGGAATTGCCTCAAGTTTCCCAAGAGAGTTCAGACTGAGGACGCATCCATCACAGTCAGGTACCTGACTCAGTGTTGCAGGAATGTTGACATCAACAACCGGTGGCCGGTCTGGTCTGTAGGCCCTGAGAAGAGGCGCAGGCTTAAAAAATATTTCTTGAAATCAGCCCTTATTCCTGAGAGTAAATTCAAGATTATACTAGATATTCCCGACATCCAGGGAGTAGGCCTCTGTAGGTCCAAGACACTTTTACTAATATGTGGCATCTTTTTGAGAAAAAATTCCTCAATTCTCCCTGTTGGTGATTACAGTCCTTGAGTGACACAGCCCCAGGTGTAGTGACTGCCTAACAAGAGACACCTGAAGTCACTCTCCTACACATTTATTGATGAAGGAATACCGGATCTTTAAGGAAAAAGTAGCTACAGGAATGAGAGCCTTAATTCATGCCTGTTTACCTGGAATATGGGTGCTGAACACCCTGAATATCGTTAGGAATATTGCTTCAATTTTCAGCACTAAATCTATGTAAAACAGTTTTCTGAAATGACGGTGGTAAATATGTTACTGGAAAAAGTTGAACATTCTAGCTCCATTTGGTATTACACTGTTGAATATAGGTTCCCAAATTGAAAACAAAATGACAAACTTGTATTTTAAAAGTTGCATATTATAAAGTGTCAGAAATTTTTAAGGTAAAAATTTCCTCCATCTGGACTTAGAAAAGTAAGGAACTATCTTTCTTCTTTGGTACCATAAGCTTTTAGTCTTTTGTGTTACAATAACCTTTATTTTATGAAATGGTGGTGACTGTAAGTGATAGATTTTATTTAATAACTTTCTTGACAAGGTAAATAATGGCCAGTTTGTGCTGTAATACATTTGTAATTTTATGGATGCCTGAAACAGAGAATCTGGGAGCAGAAGTCTCTGCTTTTATCATAGCACGTATCACAACTGATCCTATTAATTTCAATATTTGTCTCCCCCGTGAGTTATGGTACCCCTTGAGGATGCAAATTGTGATGATTCCTACAAGATCTTAGTGGATGCTGGCACACCAGAAATGCAAAGTCAGGCCCTTTCCACAGAACTGACATCACATGCGTGCTCCCGGTGGGCCCACTGGAGGAATTCTGGCACATCTAGTGGAGAATGCTGGGCAGTTAGGAAAAGGGCACATTATAAGTAACTGTAATAAGGAGAGCCCTTTATTATATCTCTTGGATAATCACAACATTGGTGGGGGTGGGAACAATCAATCAACTGTACTTAAGACAATCTTTTGCCAAACTGTGAAAAACGTTCTTCCAGTTCCCTCTGAAAGCCTGACTCCCAGAAATGTCGAGGGCGTGCCTCCTGGGACCCTCTTCACATCCTTCTCGTAGGAAACGCACTGTCGGGTAGCAGTTGGGGTTGCATGAACCCACCGCACTGTGGAGGTAGCGTGCCGCCATCTCTGCAGCTGTTGCTCTTATCACAGGCTGCCTTCCTTGTAA
This sequence comes from Rhinopithecus bieti, assembly GCF_001698545.2. NCBI lineage: Eukaryota > Metazoa > Chordata > Mammalia > Primates > Cercopithecidae > Rhinopithecus > Rhinopithecus bieti. The sequence continues at coordinate 2,726,569 of NW_016804646.1, forward strand.
TGGGCTCCTGTGCTCCTGGGAGTCCTATAGGCAAAAATTCTCGAAAATGGGGATGAAATATCCTTGACACATTTCTGCTTGTAGGCAGTAGCCGGCCAGCAACTCCTTCTTTAGCTGTCTGTTGATACCCTAGTTTTTCTAAATCCAGAGGCGGACACTGTGGGAGACATTTACCAGGCGAAGTGACATCGATGTTTCATTTTCCGTGGTGAAGAGACCTCCTTTCCACTGGGGTCAATAAGAAACATATATTTACATAAAAGCTATGAAAATATACCTGCTTTGCTTATGTATATTTCACAGATCACACGAAGTGAGATCTTCTTTCTATAAACTTCTGCCTCTTTTCTCTGAGCAAAGAAAAGCAGCTTTCCTTTAATGACATCAGTTCTGGTACATTTTCGCCTACGCTTTGCTCACAGTCTTCAAGACTGCAGCTCCTGACGGGGCTCCCAGATGGCTTCATCCACTCCCACACTGCTTGTGGGATGGGATGGCCCTGAGCCAGATGGGTCTACAGTGTATCTGGGAGTCATGTTCCTTACCTTCTGTCCAGATTGGTGGCATTCTCTCTCTCTTTTTCATAACTTCTTAAATTTATTTTGTTCTCCGAGTAGGTAATTTAATTTACATTGGTAGCATGTCAAACACACATGAGAGTACACAATGTTGCGAAGTTTCTCTTCTGCTTCCTCTCCCATTTACTAATTCCCGAAAGTCCTCTCCCATAGGTCAGCATGGGCACTAGATTTTTAATGCATATACAGATACAGATATATATGCCACTCCTCTATAGACAAATAGCCGGCACCGTAACAATATTAGGCATCTTGCTTTCTCATGTAACGATAAGTAAATGAGATGGTAGCAGAGGCAGCTAGGTGTTCAGCAAACATATTCTCTCCTTTCCTAGGAAACAGGCATAGCTCAAAAGCAGCTGCTCAGCCAGAATCACATTTCCCAGCCTTCCTTGAATCTGAATAAGGACATATGACCAGTTCTTTCATGTAGAATGGGAGTAGAAAGCATGCGCACTTTCAGATCAAAGGCTTTCAGAAACAACTCTGCCTCTACCGTGCCTCTGTTCCATTCCATCAGCTCGATGCAGACAATGAGGCCTTAGAGGACAATGGGATCAGAAGAGAAAAAGGATGCAGTTCCCATAGGAGAGCTGCCCACCAACCAGAGGAACTAGGGATCAGCCTCCATTGCATGGATGCACTGCGGACCAGTTGTTTACAGCAGTCTTGTCACCAGGTTAGAAATCGCACCCCAGTGGTCACACAGAACACCCTTCTTTTTGCTTCTGTTTTTGCAGCTGTTCACTAGTCCATTGGAAAGGTGGCTCACGGTTGCTTCAGACTGCCTGTCTCTAGGATATTGAAGTGGCTTCCAGCTTTTTGTCACTCGAAATGATGCTGCTGTGGATAGAAGCATACATAGATCATTTCGTGGGTGAGTATCTTCCAGAGAAATATTTCATGTTGAAATTTAACATCTTATTTTAATATTTCCTTTAAATATGTATGTCAAAGAAGGCCTAGGCACTACTAAAATTAATACAAACTATATAACATGTTATTCAGTTCCTGTTCTGAAGGGATTATATAAATAACCAAAAACTAGAAGGCGACATCATCCAGCCCCATCTTGCTTGTTTGAAGGTCACTTAACCAGCAGCTTCAACTATTTGCATTAAAAGTGAATCCAATTGGGAAGTAAAATAGTTGTCTGGTCTCTCATTATGGATGGCTTGAAATGTGTTTCATGATGAATTAGTTCACCAGTTGTCAACCTGGATCCTCATTTATCCTTACTTTACATACACTCTGAAAAACAGTCTGGTCATGTGACATATTTAGAAATCACATTAGGAGAGGGAGAAGAATGGAAGCTCTGCAGCATCACTTTGAGCAGGGAGAGAAAGTGATGGAACGAGCCAAGGAAGCATAAAAATCAAGCAGAAGTGTTCAAAGGCCCAGGGAGCAGGACAATTTCAAGTCAGGGCAAACATTGCATTGCTATTTGCTGGCACCACAAAATAAATCACAGCCAAAGGTAGGAAGGAGCCTGAGTCATGAAGGAATTACTCAAGTCATGTATCGCAGGCTAAAAAGAAGTATAATATTTTAATATTTTTAAAAAGTGAAGCAAGTAAAGAGCAAAAAAGAAGTATTATAATTTAATACGTTTTACCCTGCTAAAAAGGAAGCTTTGATGTCTACTTAGAAAATATGCATGTATAAAACAAGTCATTTCCTAACAAGCCTAAGTAGATCAAGTGTGGATATCAGGTCTTGAGAACTCAGAACCCTAAAGTGTACGGAGAGCTGCTAAGCCTGGGGAGGAAAACAGGACAGTGGGAGAAACGTCACCTTCCTGGAAGAAGAGAGGAGTGCAGTTTCCTAGTGGGAAGGCAAACAGCTTCCTGACATCTGTGCTCTTCCCTGGGCTTCGTCATTGTGTGACCTGCGTAATACCCTTAAACATGCCCTTCTGACTACCACCTGCACTGCATGATGTCCCAGTGTGGACTGTGCCGGCTCATTCATCAGGAATGGTATTTAATCAGGGCTGCAAGTCAACCAGAGGAGTCTCATTAAAGTCACCGCAGGACAGAAACTCAGGCTCCCAGCCCTGGCCTTACCCTGAGGCTGCTTTTCCTTTCACCTGCCAATTACTTTCATCCACCTCCCACCTTCCGGTTCCGCGCTAAACCCAGATTAAGCTGGTTCACTCCTGGGAGGGAAGACCTTGAAGTAAGCTCCGCTGACACGACTGGGAATCAGGGCAGGTGCCCGTGCTCAGGGTCACTGCTGAATGGCCATCAGCGAGGCAGCTGGCAACGGCTACTGGAGGAAAACCTCTCCCACTGGAGACAGTCACGTCCCCTGGGTCCCCTCACCCAAGCATGGCATTGGTTTAGTCCCCTTTCTTTCAGGAAGGTTGTGTTATTTATTTCCTCTCCACACGAGAGTGCAATATTCTTCTCCACCTTGTATCACGAATTGCTGTTTAATGTTGCATATGAAACAGCCCCCGTGTCTCCCCCATCTCCCTCAAAGTGGGCTATGGAGACCCCCACTTCTTTCAGGGAAGCAAGGACAACTTTGGATGAGTTGTGCTCCATAAAGAATGCCATGGGCCAGGCGCGGTGGCTCACGCCTGTAATCTCAGCACTTTGGGAGGCTGAGGCGGGCGGATCACGAGGTCAGGAGATCGAGACCACCCTGGCTAACACAGTGAAACCCTGTCTCTACTAAAAATACAAAAAAATTAGCCGGGCGTGGTAGCGGGCACCTGTAGTCCCAGCTACTCGGGAGACTGAGGCAGGAGAATGGCGAGAACCCGGGAGGGGGAGCTTGCAGTGAGCTGAGGTCGCGCCACTGCACTCCAGCCAGGGTGACAGAACGAGACTCTGTCTCAAAAAAATAAATAAATAAAAAATAAATAAATATAAAAAGAATGCCGTGATTAAAATGGCAAACAAGCATGTTCTGTCTGAGTCTGTAATACGTCCTCAAATTATGCAAAGAAACACATGGATTAGAACCCCTTCCTTGATCTGGAATTAACAAATTCAACTTTCTGATTATGCTAATCTGATAAGAGGTTAGCCTAGAGCACATGTGTTTGGATTCAGAATATTTCTTATTTACAAACAAAACTAAATTTAATTTCCCCTTTCCACTTTCTGCAGACATTTTTGCAGGTTTTGAAAACTTGTTTGAGGGCATTGAGAAAGCATTCAGCACTGCCTCTGAGGCTGGGATTTGGCCCACATTGATTTCACACCATTACTGAATTGGTATAAACACATTTATTGAAATTATCTCATCAAGAGTCACACTACAGAACCAATGATCCTACCCCATCTCCCTATTTTTTAATCCAAAACATACACAATGATATCTTGTCAACCACCATCCTCAATGTAAAACTAGTAGCTATATTTGCGTTGCATTAAATGGTTTACAAACATTTTCTCAAACATTATTTTATTCTAATGTTTGTTTGCTAACATAAATGGAATTGGACAATAGCTTCACTTTATCATTCCAGGGTCAGTTTGATCAAGACGGGAATACCCTAAGGCCCTTAGTCTCTTACATCCAATACAAAATATCAGTTCCCCTGAGAAAGCGTTTTTCCTGTTTGGGTCCAAAGATCACCTGCATCAGTATCAGCTGGTGAGTTGGGGGTGACATCACTGATTAAAATGTGAAATTCCTGCTGCAGCAGGATACTGGGGGCATCAGTATCCCGCTTCAGGTGGGGGCAGGAAGTCTGCATTCTGAGTCTTTTCCTGAGTGATTTTTGGCTTACTGAAATGTGCCTTATTCGTTCTGCACAAATATAATGGCTATGTAATTAAAGTCCTTTCTCTCTTCACTCCTGTCCTTTCCATCAGTCAATAAGGTTTTCAAAAGACCTGTGAAAATACAGTGATAGTCTCTGCAACTTTCTACTATGACTACTTAAGATTAAAATTGTATTAAAAATGGAAGGCAATTCTAGGAAGGTATCAACCATACTGTGTATGGTAGAGGATAGTGTCTTCAGAGGTCCAGTGCCGGAGAGCTTGCTGTCATTTTTCGGTTTAGGAAGGTTTAGCAGAAGAAAGGGATTAAAAGTAGACTTCGAGAGGATGGTTAGTCAGGATATGGAGATCAGGAAAGAGAAGGATTTAAGCAAAAATGGAAAAGAACAAGGCAAATTCACAGATCAATCCGTGGTGTACTACAGACGGGGTCTCTCCTGAGTGCAGACAAAGAGAGGGAATGTTGTCTGGATCAAATTTCCAAATAATAATAAACTCACAAAAAGCCAGACTGCTTTTTATTATCACCAGGAGTGTGTAATTCTAAACTACTTCAGTGCTAAAATCCTCTCTTAAAACAATCATCTGTTGGTCCAAGTTCTGTTAGTATTAAGCTTTAATCATCTGTGAACTCCAAAGAAGCATATTTTTACTATTTATCCTTAATGTAAGTTGTATTCAACATGATGGTTATTTCAGAGTGCTCAGCTACATGTGTCAGTTTGGAGAGTGAGTTTGCAAAGTTTTGGGATAATACAAGCTTACTTTGGACTCAGTTAAAGTCTTCAAACCCTGTAGTAAAAACAGTAGATTTACGATAAAAAATGAAAGCATAGTGGGAAAAAAATGAAGCAATTTAATTGAATTGCTCCAATTCTGTTATTCTGTGATCACTTTCAGTTTTCATGGCATTTAAAATGTGAAGCAGGCCAGTGGCTCGCACCTGTAATCCCAGCACTTTGTGAGGCCAAAGCAGGAGGATTGCTTGAGCCCAGGAGTTCAAGAGTAGCCTGAACAACATGACAAAACCCCATCTCCACAAAAAATACAAAATTAGCCAGGCATGGTGGTGCACACCTATAGTCCCAGTTGCTCGGGGGACTGAGGCAGGAGGATCATTTGGGCCCAGGAGGTTGAGGCTGCAGTGAGCCATGTGCACCACTGCATGCCAGCCTGGGTGACAAAGAGAGACCCTGTCTCAAAAATAAATAAATAAAATAAAATGTAAAGCAGTGGAACAATGCAAATTCTGAGGGGTAATATTTCGGTTTGGTAAGTGCAAATTTCAGGGATTTTTTTGTTGTTGTTTGTTTGCTTGCTTGCTTGTTTTGAGATGGAATCTTCCTCTGTCAACAGGCTGGAGCGCAGTCGCGTGATCTTGGCTTACTGCAACCTTCAACTCCCTAGTTCAAGCCATTCTCTTGCCTCAGTTTCCCGAGTAGCTGGGATTACAGGCATGCACCACCATGCCCAGCTAATTTTTGTATTTTTAGTAGAGACGGGGTTTCACCATGTTGGTCAGGTTGTTCTCGATCTCCTGACCTCATGATCCAGCCACCTTGGCCTCCCAAATTCTGAGATTACAAGCATGAGCCACCATCCCCAGCCAAATTTTAGTTTATGGATGAAATATTTTAATGAATTTGAACAGTACCAGTCTTGAACAAAGTACAATGAAATACAAAGTTTTAAAAATGTTTCTTAAATATCAGTGCACTGAAATTTCTGGAATGCAATTAATTGTGGCTGCAACAAAATATAATGAAATGGATATTACACAGTAAAGAAGTCAAAATTTGAAGAGGAATACCAGAAGAAATGACCAAAGTTGCTAGTCTTCCATGGCCAGAAAAAATTAAACAGTCAATGCTTGGATGCTTTGATTATTTTCAGCAAGAAGTAGACTCTCATTATAAAGTAGTAAATAAAATAATGTCAATTCAAAGAATCAGTCATTTTCTCTGATTTTGAAGAAAAGGAAATATTTGAAATTTTAATTAAGAAAAGTAAATTAAAGTATCTCTAAAAGCTTTTACTGGGTACTATGGTTTGAATGTCCCCTTCAAAGCTCATGTTGAAGTTTCACTGCCTTTGTAGCAGTATTAAGAGATGCAACCTTTAATAGGTGATTAGGCTGGGAGGGCTCCACCCTCATAGATGGATTAACGCTGCTTTCATGGGAGTAGGTTCCTCATAAAAGGATGAGTTCCCCCTTTTGCCTCCTCATTGTGCCCATGTGGTGCCTTCTACCATGTAATGATGCTGCAAGAAGGCCCTCACCAGATGCCAGCCCCTTGATCTTGGACTTCCCACCCTCCAGAACCACGAGCCAATAAATTTCTGTTCAGTATAAATTACCTGGACTATAGTCTTCTCTTACAGCAGCATAAAATGGAATAGACAGTGAGATTTTTTTTTTTCTATGAAAAACTGCAAGAAACAGACCTGTGAAAAAGAAAGACATGGATAGTATTATTTTAATTTCTGGAATTTACTGTGTAATAGGGAATTTATATTATGTATTTATTTTATTTATTTATTTCTATAGAGACATTTTAAAGCTGCAAGAAATAAACCTAAAATAATTAAGACATGGATAGTATTTTAATTTCTGGAATTTATTGTGTAATCTCTGCCAAACATATCATTATTTTTTAAGACTTTTGCTATATCTTTTACTTCAAGTGAAAGAAATTTTAAAATTAATAAAAAGCATTATTCAATTAGCTATTAATAGTGATAAATGAACAGATCCGGGCCTACTCTCTGCTGAATGTGAATATGCAAACAAGATTAATTTGACAGAGTTGTTGACAAATAGGCAAAAGTTAATGCTCCAACAGAAATTGTAATTTGATTATTCTTTCCTGTGACAAACAGAAATTGTTATCATTTCCCTGCATTATGCCACTTATGTATACCTCTGCACAAAGTATATTATGTTTTGTGTTTCTAAAGCTTTGCAGAATTTGTATCATACCAAATATGGTTTGGATCTGTGTCCTCACCCAAATCTCATGTTAAATTGTAATCCCCAATGTTGGAGGTGGGGCCTGGTGGGAGGTGATTGAATCATGGGGGGCAGTTTTTCCTGGCTTAACACCATCCCCTTGGTCCTGTTCTTGTGATCATGAGTGAGTTCTCACAAGATCTGATTGTTTAGAAGTATGTGGCACATCCCTGCTCTCTCTTGCTCCTGCTCCCACCATGGGAATTGCCTCTCTCCCCCTTCACCTTCTGCCATGATTGGAACATTCCTGAGGCCTCCCAGAAGCAGAAGCTGCTATGCTTCCTGTACAACCTGCAGAATCATGAGCCAATGAAACCTCTTTTCTTTATAAATTACCTAGTCTCAGGTATTTCTTTATAGCAGTGTGAGAACAGACTGATACAATACCATATGTACTTTTCCAAAACTATGTTTATTAATTTAATATGATGTTTGTGAGAGTATCTATGTTGATACATGTAGTGCTAGTTCATTTATTTTCACTTCTCTCTCATGTTCCATGGCATAAATACATCTTTTGTATGCATCCTCCTGGAAGTGATTATTTAGATTGTTTCTGAGTCATTTCAGGGGCAATGAACACCCTTGCATATGCCTCCCTAGGTTTATGCCCCTATACCTACAAGCAGAACGACTCAATCAGAGGATGTGTATTTTTTAACATATACTAAATATGCCATATTGAACTTCAAAGTACTTGTTCAAATTTATATTCTTACAAGCAGTGAATGACAGTTTCCACTGCAAACCTCAACAATAGTTGTTGCAGTCAGATATTTAATTTTTGCAAATAAGAATGCAAAATGTTCCATCACTGTGGTTTGATTTTCATTTCCCTGATTCCTAGTGATATTGAGCATCTTTTCATGTATTCCTTCGTGAATTCAGTTTCTAAAGCCCTTATTCTGTAAATCTCACTGTTTCTCCACATCCTTTAACAATTATATTCTCAGTATTATAATTGCACAAATGTGTATTTTTAAATTCATGACCATTCTGCTTACCAATGTCCAGTAACACTTGAAGATACAAATAATTAATTTAATTTAATTATATGTTAATTACCCAAAGTTGGTCATTTCACAACTCTTCACATAGATGCTTACTATTGGATTTAACATAAGTTTTTCATATCAAAACACAAAAAATAATTCTAAATAAATTGAAACAATTAAATGTACAGAAGAATATATGGAGAAAAGGGAAAAAGAACACGCTCATTGCAGATGTGTGTTCTATGAAATCCAAACTTCTTATCCTTGTCTGCGGACCTCACTTTTCTAACCTCTTTTCCTCGGAAGCTCCTCTTTCTCATGTGAAGGACCCTCTGGCATCTCCCTGTCCCTAGAACGCAGCCAGCTCAGCTTCCCTCCCAAGATGTTCCTCTGACGCTTCCCTCTTCCTGAAATCCTCTGCTTGGATTATGATCTCAAGGCCTGATTTCTCAATCACATGAACCCCAAACTCCCAACTGACTAATCTCTCTCACACATACACATTCTCTTCAGATTCTCGTTACATTTTTTTCATTATCTAATATTATCTTGTTTATTTTATTTTCAACCTTTTATTGTCTATTTCACTATATGAAAACACAGTGCTGAAGAACAGGGCCCCTGTATATCCCTAGTGCCTCAAATAGCACCTGGCGTGCTGGCGTGCAGTAAGTATGATTTGAAGGCTAGGCAGAGGCTGGATTAGAGAGCACACACTTCTCACATTAAATATATTAAAATCCTTACCAATCTAGGAACCCATACGAGTGATGACCACACTAAACTTTTATGACTAGTGCAATTCAATTCAATTTGCTTCCTACATTTGGAATGCCAGATATTGGTTTTTAGGCTGAAGGTAATTCTATGGTATCAGACTAATCGAAGCGAGTTTGAATTACAAAAGTGTGGTTACGGGTTTTATATACACAAGAAACGTGTGTGTAAAAATTAAGTTGCCAGAACAGAGTTTCAGCAGAGTAGGAATTTCAGTGGTACTCTTACCCAATCACAATGATCTAGTAAGAGCTGCTTAGGTGCTACCTGCAGGAAAAATAGCCCAAAGTCACAATCATCTAATGAATAATATTCAATTAATTATGATAGCTCAATCTAGAACGCAAATGCCACAGAAAGTCTAGGAACAAAATCACCTTCAAGGCAACTTTATTCATACTGTAAAAGAAACTTTGCAACACAGAGATCTAGAGACTGATCAGTGAGTTGGATTTTTGCCGATATTTTTTAGTGCTAACAACAAATGAAACTAAAAGTACCTTTCTTGGTCTGTTCAGAATGCTATAACAAATTATCATTAGCTGGCTGGCTTATGAACAACAGAAATTTATTTCCTATACTTCTAGAGGCTGGGAAGACCAAAATCAAGGCACCAACAGAGTGTCTGGGGAGGGCCTACTGCCTGTTTCATAGATGGCACTTTCTCATGCATCCTTACATGGTGCAAGGGACTAAGCTAGCTCTCTGAAGTCTCTTTTATAAGGGCATTAATCCTATTTATGAGAGCTCTGCCTAATCACCTCCCAAAGGTCCCATTTTCCATTACCATCACCTTGGAGATTACGTTTCAGCATATAAATTTTGGAGGGATGCAAACATTCAGACCATAGTAGTACCATTAGAGATGTGGATTCTTTACTTACAGGCTTTTAGGATATGAAAAGTGGCCTCTTGCCTTAAATGGTACACATTAAGCATTAATAGAATGAATGTAATACTCTGTAGAATCAAACCACGCTTTTCAGAGTCTACTAATTTCAAAAAGGCCTTCATAATTTAGAGAGCTATTTGTTGACTCTTATCTTTGCAAATACTTTATTCCAGATGTGACTAATTAGTAGTATAAGCAGGTTTGCTGGGGAATGTTTATATTACTTAGGAAAAAGCGTAATTAGGAAAGAAGCTACAAAGAATATAGCCCTGGGAGCAGTTGAAGATTGAATGATTAGCATTTTATCTCGAACATTCCCTAAAGACCTTATGTGGGGATAATCTATTATTACTATTATTATTATTATTGCAGTCTTAGTGTTTATATATATGCATTTCCATGGTGCTTATACACAACCACACAATAGTGACATATAATATTTGTTTAATGTCACCGTTAAGAGCACATTGATGCTATTAACAAGGAAACTGAACCTCTACAAAGTTAGGTAACTTTCAAAGGTCATTTTTTCCATATTAGCTTACCTAGAAGTTGTCACTTCTGACTCAAAAGCCTGAAATATTTTGACGCAGGTTACTAGAGAACTTTGCCTATTTGTATATTTTATTGCCTATCTCAACTCACAAGAAATTGGAATCTTTCAATACTTCCTAAATTACTGTAAAAAGAGGGCATAAAATAGTTTAAATCATACCCAACTTCATCAATATCAGTTGAGAATAGGGACACTCACTTCTGATTTCTAATTAAAGAATTGTTCAGGCTCAGCCTACATTTCTTCAGTGAGAGCATCCCATTTATATTTCAGAAACCCTCATTACAGACAATCAATTTTGTAATTGTAAATCTTGGTGCTAAGAATCTGCTAGGGCAAAGCCCATCTATAGATGGTAGGTATGAAGTATTCTAAACTGAATTCCTTGAGGGCTATTCCTCTCTCTATCTCGTGAACCTATCTCAGCCCATAGATCACGGTTGATGGAACAGCTGGGGGAGTAGGGAGTGAACGGACAAAGTATTCAGTGCACGATTTGTAATAACTGGTTGCTAACCAATAACTGGTTGTTATTGACATAAGCTGAGAATAAATTTAGTTTATATAATTAAGTAAGGCAAATTTGTTTCTAATTAATAGCTGATAAGTATTTTAGATTATACACAGAAATGACTAAAGCAATAAATCCCAGCATTTCTCCCTCACGCCACATGCCCCCAGGTGGACAAGGTTTTCCGGCATGGAGTCCTCAGATCTTCAGCCAGAGCTGCCATTCTGTTGTTGTTTTTACTTCACGGCCACTTTCATTTTGCATACTACAAATTTAGTAAAATTCAGAACAGGCTTGTTGTTTCACCTGTCCCAAAATTTCAAACTCATAAACGACAGACATTTAGGATGTTTTTTAAGCCAATTGTGTTTTGAAAAGAAAAATAAAGCTACTGCATGCAGACAATTACGGTAAAATTAAGGGAGACAGATATCTATTATTTAAATGCGCAGTTTAAAACTACATATTGAAAGTTACAGCCCATTAATGTAAATTATTTTGCAGTGAAAATATCTAATTATCTCTTCCAGATAACAAATATAAATGTAAATGTTTCAACCTCATCATAATAACCTGTGGGAAGAGAAGCTGCACAACCGCAAACCCAGAGTATGCCCAAAGTTGAATTGTCTATGAAATTCACCCATTGTGTCTCTAGTGTGCTGTTTCCAGGTGCCTCTTTCATAGAACAAGAAGAGAAAAATGTATTAGATTCTTGTGTGTGTTGAAATTACATTTTTAGAAGAGCAATTATTTGGTGTGATATATAAGGACAATGATTTTTTTTTTTTTTTTTTAACTCATCACTATTGTGGTTCTTAGTAAAATGCATTTTCACAAATAAATGTGTAAATTTATTTTCAGGAACTTTTTTCACTCACTTATTTCATGGCAGAATTATTAACCTTTCTGTAGTTAAAGACAAATAGAATATTGCAAGCTTCAGATTTAAAATATATACTGAAATAGATCGTTTTGTAATACAAATAAGGATCTTGAGACCCTTGGAGGTGTGACTCATCCCTGTTTTATTTATAGGCATTTTCAGACTGGGTGCTGGATTTGTTTTTCTTCTTAGACGTGTCTGAACTCTATTGTTGACGTTACAGCAGTAACACCTGTATCAAGAAGACTGATATCCTGGGTTTGCTGCCATGATCTCTAAAGCACTGTTTGGTTATAAAAATATTTTATTGTTACCAGATGAAGAGGGTGAAGATAAGAGTTTCTGTTTTAATGAGAGTAGAAAAACTTTCCCATGTACATAGAAGAAATGGAGTAATTGGTTCACTCCTCCTTCCTCCATTTTAGGGCGTACTCTTTTGTTTAATTAATTGGGAAACAAACTTATCATGAATTTTTACAATAACATGCTTCAGTTTCTCCAATGCCTTCAGTTTATCATGAAGACTGTGGATTGACACATGTCAGGGTCTTAAATTGTTTGAGTTCCTTTGGGTAGCAAGAAACAGAGGCCCTCTGGAGTGACCATAAGATTAGGAGTTCATTGTAGAGATACACAAAGGACAGTAATAGCAACGACTCCATCTGCACAGCAGAACCATACAGGAAAGTCACACAGCACAGTCTCACAGAAGCTAGAATATTATTGCAGGTACTGGAATGTTGGTTTAAGACACACCACAGTTTTACTAGCCGTGTTCTTGTCACCCCATCTCTAGTTCTTGCTATTAAGCTTATGCAACCACTCTCTGCCTCTTCTGCTACCACTCTATGTCTACTTCTTACTAGTTAATTCTCCCTAGAGTGCTGATCTGATGGACCTGGCAAATGACCCACCTATATGGGGGTTCTCTAAAGGGAGAGATTTTATCCCAGCTTACTTTTAAGTCAGAAACCCATCTTCAGCTATTTGACCACAACTAGGTGCAAAGGACGAAGATACAAGGGTTGTAATTCTTCAGAAGACAGCTTTACCTAATCTTCAGTAATGATATTACTGAAATGTTGAAGTGTTTGTGTTTCTGGCATCTGAAGTCTTCCCCAAAAGATTATTGAAACTTATAAGTACTTCACATTGTCTCTCCAGTACGACTCATTACAATGTCAATCAACATCTCCGGATCTCTAACTTGCCATATATCCACACCTATTCTACCAAATTGAAATAATTGTAAAAGGTACCTGAAGGTCCCGTGTGTTCTTATGTTCTGTCTTTCCATATCTGCTCCCTCTACCTAGAATGACTTTCATCATCTCTTCTACTTGGATAGCTTCTCCTCATCTTTCAAGATTCAGCTCAAGCACAGTAATCACTGTATTTTGTTTCTTCCCTGTCCGACATATTTTCCTCTTTATTTTGGTAAATTTCCCCTGGGGAACTGCTGTTTCTGTACTTTCAGCCTGCATTGTTTGGAGGAAGCTTACCCCATGCCTTGACCCCAAGCTTAAGAGGATAATGTTGATCAGTCAGTACTTTGTATTCTTTTAGCTACATGTTTGGATCAAGAGTGGACATGTGACCCAAGCAAGGCCAGGAATGTTCAATCATCTGGGACCATTTTATAGAATTACTATAAAGGTTTGTTTGAGTCTATAAAGTTGACTAACTGATTAAATGAAACCTGGAGTTTCTAGTGTCAGTACTTTTCACTACATGGGGATGGTTGATGTGTGCAAAACAACAGCAAAGTAACTATAGTTGAGAGAAGGAGAGTGAAATTGAGAACATAGTGGGGTACCTGGATCGAACTGTAACTAAATGTAAATGTCAACCCCCACCCTGAAATTTGCCTTTTTGTAAAACAATAACCCTTTTTTCTCAAGTGAGATTTTCCTGAGGTTTTTACTACCTGTGATATATATGTGATATAGAGATGTAATTAACACAAGCTAGGTTAAGCCGGGTGCTTTGGTTTGATTAAGAAACATCTCTAGTGATTCCTTTTGTCAGTGGTCTTAAACGTCAAACAATCTGGAGAATACTGATCCTACAACTTACATTTTTATTTTTTCTTTTTGTAAATCGGGTTATTATGGAGGTTATAATAAAGATCATACAAGTAAAAAAAAAAAAAGAAACACAATTGATGCTTATAATGGAACTTCAATGTTTTTTTAACTAAAATTAATACATTTAACAATTTGTAAAATGGCATTATTAACCAAACAGCTAAAATGTATTTTTGTTTCTCTGATGAGCCATACCCTATCATGTGGCTGTGATTGTCTTTTTCTGCCCTGGACTGTGAGCTCATGGAAGGCTGGAGAAAGGCCCATTTATCTTCCTGTGGTCAGTGCTCGCTGCATTGGATGGCATATTGCTAGCATTCATTAACTATTTGATGAGCAACAAAAGACAGATAAGCTTTTAGCTGTTTGATTAATAACAGTATTTTCTGAATTGCTAAATATATTCATTTTAGTTCAAAAAATAAATCCATGTTCCATTATAACCAGCACAACTGTTTCTGAATCAAACCTGATTTTTCTCTCTTTTCAGAGTGCTTCCACAAAAAGTAAAAACGTGATGAATTTTGCCTCATATTTTCTTAGTAGAGTCTGAGTATCTGTTTTAACACTTCAGTCTATAGATCCTATTTAGCGGTTCAACAACAGTGAACAATTTAATAGAGAGAGAAATGAGGTTGATGAGGGAATCAAGGTCCGGATCATGGAGGGTCCCAATTTCTATGCTAAGCAGTTTGGATTTTATTGTGTAGGCAATTTGGAGCCACTGGGCAGTAACCGTGCAAGATTCACATTTTAGAAGGATCACCGGTGGCGGGTTCAGGATGTGAAAAAGGGGCCAAGAGTTCCGAGGATCTAGAGAACGCACGAGAGCCCAGCTGCAGGTTAGCGATTGTCCACACTGAGGCATCGGCAATGGGGGTGAGAAGCAGGTGGAGGCTGAAATTTGGGGGCTGCGTGTAGGGGCAAGAAAATCAAAGATGACCCCAGGTTCTGGCTTGGATGACAGTCATTCACTAAGACAAAAAAAAAAAAAAAGTAATAAACTTAGATAAGTACATCTGGAGAATAAACTAATTTGATTTTGGACACATTAAGTTTAAAAGAAAAAAGAAGGAGAAAGAACTGACGAGGAAAAAAAGAAACAGAAAAAAAAATCTTGTGGGCCTCCTTAATCTTTATTCTGGCAACAGTTTTTAACTGGACAGCTGGAGCTGGGTGCTTGGCTCTTCTGCCTTGCGAATGTCCTGTCCATCCTGCCCAAGCCCTGGGAAGGCAGGACTGGCGTCTGCTGAGCTTGACCTTCGGACACCTCCTCTGAGGCATGGCGTTCACTGTGAGCTTGTGGACAGTTCTTGTGAGCTCGAGCTATAAGGAAGCTCCTTAAATGACGTAAGTAGGTTGCTGAGATTGGGGAGGGAAAAAATGTATTTCACTTTAGGGTATTCTTGAGTGGGTTTGAAAAAAATTGAAAGAATATAGAAAAGTGTTTTATTTGTGAGGCCCAATAATAGAGTTTCCTTAATTCAAAATGGATCTCTGTCGCCGTGTTAGTTTCCCTCTGCTGTCTAATGATAGCCACTGTGCACGGGGTGGAAGTGCTCCAGACAGACAGACTGCAGGAATCGGTTCAGCAAGGCTGGGGATGGGGCCAGGTGCAAACCCCAAATTACATTTGATCACTTACATCTGATTTCTTCCCCTTTCACCAATAGATGTCCCTGTAGCAAATGAAAGGATTTTGAAAGGAGTCCAGGGGTGTAATTAAGTGAGACAATACAGATGCCAGAATTTAAACACTGCCAGTTTTATGTAATTTAATTAATACTGTGGAGAGGGGAAAAATGCTTGCCTGTGCAGTATTTTGTGAATAAAGAGCTGCTGACGAAAGGGCATCATTCTGACAGAAACCAGTGAAATAAAGATTTGCTCCATAGATGGCTCTATTTGATTAGAAAGAACCACCAACTCCAGAGTCCTGTTTATTATTTTATGTCTGACATTTTACAAGTCTGGGTAATGTAATTATCTGTGGAAACTCCAACAGCATGCCAGTTGTCCTTTACAGGTGTACCTGTCTTTACGGACAACCTTCTTAGTCATCCATTACTTACAGCACCTGCTTCCCTTGTCGGCTCACTACACTTGCAGGGAAGCCAGCCTCACAGATGGGAATGGAAGGAGGAAAATTTGAAATGAAAGCATGATGGGCTCACACCTGTAATCCCAACTCTTTAGGAGGCCGAGGCGGGTGGATCACCTGAGGTCAGGAGCTCGATACCAGCCTGGCCAATATGGAGAAACCCTGTCTGTACTAAAAATACAAAAATCAGTTGGGCATGGTGGCGGGCACTACCTACTCAGGAGGCTGAGACAGGGGAATCATTTGAACCCGGGAGGTGCAGTTTGCAGTGAACAGAGTTCTCACCACTCCACTCCAGCCTGGGCGACAGACAGGGAGAGATTCCGTCAAAAAAAAAAGGAAAAAGAGAAAGGAAAGAAGGAAGGCAGGCAGGCAGGAGGATGATGTTCTTGCTTAAAAATACAAATATGCTGGTATTATTACATCAGCTTTTATTTACCTTTTTTTCAGCCAAGACATTTTGATAAATACATATTTCATCTTCCTCAGGGAAGTAGTGGATAATGCTTTAGATGTAGACTCAAAATCAATTTTGGTAATGACTGTGGGTATAGCTCACAGCTCCCCAAATGGAAATTAGGGGACATGAAAAGAGAAAGAAGGTCTGTGATCAGCCAAACACTCAAACAAGACCCTGATGTCTCAGGTGGTTCCTCATTTACAGCTTATGGATGTGAATGAGGGAAAACTATTTGAAATTTCAAAGAGTTTGGAGTTTTGAATTTGTCTTTATTTAAAATGTTCCTTTTCTCTCTTTGTACATCATAGTTCTTTTCAGAACTTTCATCCACAGCATGTAGTAAACACTGTGTTCTGTAAATGAAAATGAGGGAGAAATGGAAGGATTCGATGCCAAAAATCTAGAAGGGCTACCATGCCCACTGAGACATGAATCGTGTTTCTTCACTCTGTACTCACTGTCCTAAGATGGTTTCTGATTGATCATCTGTGTATTTTCATCAAATATGACCAGGTCTAAATGGTATAGTCAGACTAAAAGTTTTAGTTATAATACAGATTCAACATAACCAAGATAAAATATTAGGGAACTTGATCCATTTTTGAGAATTCAGTAAGATGTATACCATATAATTCAAGTTTAATCACATGAAAACACACTCCTTCTATTTCAATTAAACACATATATACAGTACACTGGGATAGTGCTCAATGTACCTGAAGTTTCAGGAAACTTAATCTCTGGAGAGGTCCATGGCCAAGGCATGAGCCAAGCCTACTGGAGGCGGTCTCGTCTGAGAAGTTGTTTGGTTTACCCATTGTTAAGATTGTTAAATAACGAACTGCCCCCAAAAGTCTGTGGCTTTTATTTGTTCACAATTTTTTGCATCATAAGTTCAGGCAGGGTGGGGGAGGACATTTCTTTTGCTCTTTGAGACATAGGCCACTGTCATTAAGTTATAGTTAGATGGCTTCATTTGCAAGTCTGTGACCTTGGAGGAGGAGCTGCAAAACCTCTCTCTGTTTCCCACTTGGCCAAACTTGGGTTCTTGACATGTGACCGGATTCCATGAGAGCTCTCCCAAGAGGAGCATGGGTGGAAGCTGCAGATAAAGGCCTAGCCACAGAGGTGCCATCAGCATTCTTGCTGCATTCTCCTGGTCAGATCCAGGCAAAGGGCCAGGCCAGATGCAAGGGAAGGAAAATAAACCCCACCTCTCAATAGGAGAAGAAGCAAGAATTTGTAGTCATCTATAATCTACCAGAATCTATCCTTTGACCATAAAATATTATATTCTCTGACGTGCAAAATACACTTACTTTCTCCCAAGATTCCATAACTCTCATTTCATTATGGTGTCAGAGTCTAATGCAAAGACTAGGATCTCATGATCTAAGTCGGACACAGGTAGACCTATGAATTAGAAAGACAAGCCAACTGCCTTCCACACACACAGTATCTGCAGCAGACACTACAAACCCGCAGGATCAAAGGGGAAGCATGTAGTGATTGGAACGCAGCCATGCCTGCCCTGCAATTCCTCCTGCTCACTGAAGAAACCCTAGATCTCCCCGCTGGGAGCAGCTCTCCTCCACACGTGGCTTCTCCCTTCAAGCTTTTGGTTCTACCCTCTGAATCACCTTCCCTTTTCTGTAAGAAATAGTCTATGCTTTCAACTAGGTAGTTTTCTGACAGCCCTCAGGACATTGGGGGAAAGGAGACTTCTTTCCATATTGCACTGTCTTGATCCCTTTCAGGCTAAACTGATTCAGCTTCTTAAACAACTCTGTGGGATTTCAGGATATAAAATTATAATCCAACCCACCAGACAAAAGTTCTGCCTACGTATCTCTGTGCTATGGGCTTTCTCTCTGCTTTAGCTATAAATCAGAGTTCCATGGGCAAATGCTCTTACGAATCTTAGGAGAAACTTGTCTAGCTCAGGAGTAACAAGCACCTTTTAACACATTCTCTGATCTTAACAAAGGGTTTTGTATCCGTGTCCTTGACTTGACCTGAAACCTGAAGCCATGTGGTCCTGGTGGCATGTGTCTTTGATTTTTGTCTGAGCCATCTCTTACTTTCAGAACCTTCTGCCCACTGGACAGGCTAGAAATGAGAAATAGTTGTATTTTCTAACCCAGCAAAATCTAAGTTGGAATACTTTCTTTAAATTCTGCTTAAAAATCCATTTCTTTTTAAATCAGTCTTTCTCCACACTTTATTATCAAGAGCTCAAAGAAGCCTGCTGGCATTTAGAACATTCTGCCTGGGAATTTCCTTAGCCAAATTCACAAGTTCATTAGGTCCATGTTGTATCTTCTATGTTTCTGCTAGTATTAGTTTTGCCAAATGTTCTTCAACTACAGAATGCAGGTCACCGTTTTCCCAGGCTTGAATGGCAATTTTCTTACCACCTTCCCGGTCTACAATAAATTTTCTTGCTATTTTTTAAGTTTCTGTCCAGCAAAGCCAACACCATCTGCTTTGGGTTTGTTATTGAAGCATCCCACTTCTTTTTTTATTTTTTAAAAAATATTTTGAGACAAAGTCTTGCCCTGTCACCCAGGCTGGAGTGCAATAGTGCAGTTTTTGCTCGCTGCATCCCACTTCTGATACCAAATTCTGTTTCACTTTTTCTATTGCTACTAACAAAGCACCTCAGAACATCGTGGCTTAAATTATTCATGATAGTTCTTCATGTGGCCAGGAAGTTCTCCCACTTTATGTGGTGTTATAGGAAGTGCTGGGATGGCTGGAGGGTTCAGAATATTCTCACTGTCATGGCTGGCAATTTGTATTGATCCCTGGCTTAGGTTCAGACTGCTGTGGACTGGGGCTACTCCAGGTGGCAGTTTGAGCTTTGTCCTGACGTGGAGGTTGGGTCCCAATAATGGACATTCCTTGAGGTGAATGCAGAAGCTACAGCTCTCGTAAGGCTCATCCTTAGAAGCCACACAGAGTCATTCCCATCACATTCTGTTGATTAGAACAGGTCAAGAGTAACCGAAAGCAAAGGGAGATGAAATAGTTTCCCTCTTACTGTGGAAAAGACCAAGTGACATTGCAAAAATGTATGTTGGATGGAAGATGTGGTGTAATCATCTTTGGAAAGAGCTAGGGATGTTGGGATGAGGTGAATGGATTTTGTACGTGAGGAAAACGTGAATCTGGAGGGATCAGCAGCCACAGTGTTATGGGTTGAATTGCATCCGCCCCAAATTCACATGTTGAAGTTTTAACTCCTCATACTTCAGAATGTGACCTTATTTGGAAACAGGGTCATTGAAGATAAAATTAATTAAGATGAGGTCCTACTGGTGTAGGATCAGTCTCTAATCTAATATTGTTGTCCTTATGGAAAAGGGAAATGTGGACACAAGTCTCTGGACACAGGGAGAACATGACGTGATGATGGAGGCATAGATCAGGGTGAGGCAGCAGAAGCCCAGATACTTCAGAGATCACCAGCAAGCCTCAGGGAACTGGGAAGAGGCCTGGGACAGATTCTCCCACACAGCCCGGGGAGGAGCCAGCCCAGCGGACATCTGACCTCAGACTTCAGCCTCGAGAACGGTGAGAAAATACCTTTCTGTTGTTTCTGCCTCCCAGTTTGTGGGACTTTTTCACAGCAGCCTCAGGAAACTGATACAGTCAGCTATAGGCCTTGTTTTGAACCTCTATCCAGGTAGAATAGAAAAAGAAAATTATCTAGAGTCTTTGGAATTCTTCAAGGATTCCAGTTAATCAAAGTGGCTAGAATTTTCTCACAAAAAAACCACTCAAATATTTTCTTTTCTGAGGCAGTTTTTGCCACCTTTTATTCCAAAATCATATGTGGTATTCTCATCAGGAATAATCAGGAATCTGGCACACGTGTGTGACTCTCTGTGTGTGTATGTGTGTGTGTGGTAGTTGTTAAAAGACCACAAAGTGTAGCCATTCTCAATTTCCTACATTAGAAAGGCTTTTTCATTGACACTACTGCTGGTTCTGATTTAACACTGCTGCGTGTGATGAGTGCTAAGGCCTCAACTACCTCTCCTTTAGAGAAAACTCCTCCAGAAAGCCAGGATCGGCCAAGTGGGTGCATTCACACTCACAGCTTCACATGCACAGGTAACTGGTGGCCACTGTTATTTTTGGAAATAACAGGAATTTTTGTGCTGTCTTATTCTGGTTTCCCAAGTAGCTGTTTTGCTAGTTTACCAAAAACTGCTGCTGTTATCTCATGCCAATGCAGTATGCTAAAACTCCAGTATAGATGTTGGAATATGTATGAGGAGATGACGAAGATTGATCTGTCCATGGAGGACTGAAATGTGAGCATCTGCTGTAATGGCACTAAAAGGAATTAGACTCATCAACTACAGTGATTCATAATGATAGCTGTGTTTGCTCTTAGAATATTAAGGGAATCAACCATCCACTTAATTGCCAAAAGGACTTTTTTTCTTTTTTACCCTACAACATTGCTCTCTCTCATTCTCTCAATATATAGATTTCTATGTAGATATAGCCCAAAATGCTATTACTGGCTCAAGCATAAATGGAGCAAAGAAAAATTAACATGAGCTAATATCTTTGATTAATGCTAGTTTCTATGTCTGAACTTAGGAGCATAAATATCCCTTTAAAAGTAATGCTGTCTTCAAGTAAGATCAAATCAAATTACAAGGCACTTTGTTAATGAAAAGTATCGATTTATATAGCATTTGGTCCAAACCATTGCCAATTTTCAATTTATGTGATATCCCTCTTAGCAATGAGCCTTTCTTTCTTGAATATACAGAGGTCCTTCTCTTTCTCCTTTACTAGCTTCTCACTTCCCTCCTCCTTTCAAGCTTCAGGCCTCAGTTATTTTTTCATTACATTCCCTTATTTGGCAATCCTATTTATTTCTACAATGCTAGCAGTCACTTTTTGGCCAATGGCTCCCAAATCTTAATAAGGTGCTACCACTCTTTCCAATGTACTTACCCAAGTAACCTATCTTTTCCAGCCTGACGGGGTTTTTCCTCTCTACTTTGTCATTCACACAGTTTTAAGCCTCTACTCAAGCCTTCCAAATCTTACCACCCTTAAAAATCAAGCTGAAGATCCAGGTCACAGTTCCTAACTCCTTTCTGGTTCATGATATGCTTTCTCCTCCTCTTGTACACCAGAATGCCTCCGCTACTCATGTGAATATTGGCCCTGCTACACCTCAGGAAGTAGAATTCGATGACTGAACACGACATTTTCAGAGAGTACAGGAGGTGAGGTAAGTTAAATAAGGGAGTTGGAAGGAAAGTAGACGTGGGCCAGCCAGGATGACCCAATCAATTGTAGCAACTATTAGGTGACAAGTATCTCTGGAAGATCAGACATCCTGCCTTAGAATTAGCTTTACCATTGAATTAGACCAACATGGGGCACCTCATATGTTTTATTGAAAATTTCTATTTAGATCTAGTGATCTTACTTAGCTTTAGCCTGTTTGTGTTTTGTCTCCCCAGTTAGATCATAGCTCTCAATAGGTTTCATGAAAGTGTTCCAGTACTCCTGAGAGGGTATAGATCTACTGGTCAGTAAAGTAATACAGATTCACCCAGAAGATATTCCATTTCAGCAGTGGCTACTTTGATTAATCATCAACCACCAGACCTAGTAATTGAGGTGCCATCATAACTGGAGTGAAAATATTCCATTAAACTAAGTGAGTAATAGTGGCAAGCAAAAAAAGCGAAATGGAAAAGCTATCATTTGTGGCTATTTGAACCCACTAGTTAAATGAGTGTGCTGAAATCATGGACTTCCTTATCATCATAACAGATAAGAACGTCTAGAACTAGCTCAGAATCTCTATTGATGGTACTGCCATAAAGACCGTTCTTTGGCAGCATGTGACAAAGATACTGGTTTAACTTTACTTCTGGAGTAGAACACAATTTCACAGAAAGCCCCTTCAAAATTATAATTTTATTTAAAATAAAATATAAAGTTATCTTCCTTGACAAGTAGTAATGTCCTTGTGTGTTAGGGAAGCCGATGTCCAGGAACAAACAAACAAAAATGTTAATCAACTTACAACAAAGACATAGTACCTTTGAAAGACCTTAGATGGAAATTAACTGTAGTAGGCTACAGCTCCCATTTCTGTCTGAGAGGAAAGTAGGTCTTTGAAAAACAAACAAGAATGTGCATTATAACTTTTGTACATATTTGTTTTTTCCTCCCCACAGATATATATGGTTTGGTTAATTGAACAAAATAAGTTGTATTATGTGGTCAACATAATAATAGTCCACTATAAACTAACCCTTGTTTATAGTTTTAAACTATTTAAACTATAAACTAGTTCATAGTTTACGTGGATGAATAATAAGAAACAGAGAATCAGAAAGTGAAAATGACTAACAACAAAGCTTTTTCAAGAGAATAGGGAAATAGGAATGGAGGGAGGTGGTCATCAAATGAAAGCCACTGAGATTTCCAAACCTGAAAGCTACCCTGCTTCTGTTTCTACACCAGTGGACTTCTTGACTATTGGATGAAATGGGTAGGTTTGGGGGACCAAGGATCAATGTCAATAACACCTTACTCAACATAGACATTGTGCTCAGCAGTCAGGAATATTGAGGTAGTTTCTCGCGTTTGTAACTCGAAAAGATGTGTGATTGTTGAATAATTACACAATGAATATATATATCGCTTGGCTACATGTTCCCTCTATCTTTCTTAAACAGTCTGCTAGGCTGGAATTCCCATTGCAGTGATGAGTGATGATTGTTACTACGACTGGGCTGAGGCCATGCTGCACCCTGGAACGATCCCTTATGGTTTCAGAGGCTTGCCGAATATCAGGTGCCGGTGAGCAGATAAATCTCACAGGCATATGGCGCATTTGTCACCTGAGGCAGAGGGACTAGATCTCCTTTTTAACTCTCATAAAGCATGTTTTGGGACCTAGACATTTTTGATGCATAAATCTTGGGCACTGAAAGTTCAACTTTGTTCTCTTGACTCTGCAGTTATTTCAGGCCATATGCCACTGCTGCTATTTCCAGGATGACAAATGAAAGGAGTGAGGATGATGGGGAGGAGAAGGTAGCCAGTGAGTTCACACATAGGAAACAATGGTATTTTTACATTAAATGTTTGTCATGCTTTCATGTTAGGGATAAATCACTCTAACAACCAAGGAACAGAAACCACTGCCCAAAGACAGAACCTGCAAGATCAGTGAGTTACGAAGTCATCGCTAGAAATGATCAAGGCTGAAAGTCTTTTCACAGTACTCAGTATCTTCTGCAGTTATTGTTGTTCCACCTGTGCTGGAAAATCTTCAGAAATAAGGAATGTGTAGGGGTCACTTCATCCCCACTTAAGACACCTCTCTGCCTTCTCAAAACATTTTTATTTTGTTGAAACAAAATCTTCCCCTTTCCAACTTTCATTTCTCCATAAAATAGGAATAAATTCTTAATAAAATTTGAAATATTCCTGAAAAAAAATAAACTTCGGTGATAAGAAAAGAAAAATAGATAACTAAAGTACACAGAACTCAAAAGGATTTTTTTAAACTGGGAATCTTGTTAATGATGAACATGGACATCACCTCATAAAGATCTAGAGCTTTTTTCAACAGATCATTGCAGAAATGGAGCAGGGGGAAGCATCTCACCTAAGTATGGTTTATGGAAGATTTAAGTGTGCAAGTTCCTTAGCTGTACCCACAAATTTAGAAATAGAAGGTGAGGTGATTCTGGCTCTCTCCTATACAGAGTTCGTTATCAAGCCCCTGCCAGAATTAACTTTCCTTGGCTTCCTTGTTAGACTAACATTGTTTCAAACCTTGACGTTAACCTGAAATATTGGTTTTCAACCCAACTTATTTTTAAAACGTCATCTTTTCTCCCTCATCTTGGTTACCAACTCTTCCTTCAATGGCTCCCACTTCAGAGGGGTAAAAAAAAGTTTCAAAAAATGCATACTCAAAGGTCCCATCACAAATACAAATTCCCACCCACCGACCAAACAAAATGAGAAGAGAAGAAAGACAAGAAGTGAAACCCAGTGGATTTATTTTATTCCAGGTGCCTGGTTTTCATGAGTCGGGCCATGATGATCAAGTCTTGTTCTGGTCGGCAGAACATAAGCCACTGGATATATGCCATATATGTGCTCACTTGCAGAACTCAGGAGGGCAGGACAGAGATGAACTCCTCTTGTCTCCTTTTAAGAACACCCCATGCTTAATGACTCAGCCCTCTTAATGCATCTTAAAAAGCATCATCTGTAGGCTTGTAATTTAAAAGGTGGGAAATACAGACCTGTGAATAAGTTGGATTACTATAAGCCGGTACTCACAGTGTGGTCTCTGGGTCAGCAGCTTCAGGCCACCTGTGACCTCGTGAGAAGTGCAGACCCTCAGAAGGCCCCTAGACCTCCTACCTCAGCACTTACGGGGTAGAGCCCAGCAATCTGTGTTTTGGCTGCACTCCAGGAGATTCTGATGCTCCCGCAAGCCTGAGAACCACTGCTCTGGGCCACAGGGAAATTGCAAAAAGCCTTTTCAAGTGGAGTCTAGACTGCTCTTTCCCCAAAAGACAGGAGTTACACAACTCACAAAAGCACAGGATTTCCCAAAGGAGGAGGCTGAAATTAAAAGTTGGAAACCTCACTGCAAATTGCCAAACTTTAAATTTAAATTCTGAGTCTTAATTTTTTATGATAACAAAGCTTGCTGCCGTGGGAATAATAGGATGTAGTTAACTGCCCTCAGTGGCAATATTTCATCTAGGCTTGATGGGGCAATTTGAAAATATCATTAAAGAGACAAGTTGTACAATAGAGCACGGCAGAAGTGTGATTATCTTAGGAGATTAAACTCCCAAACATCATGTGGCTTCTAAATGTGTGTCTCCTATCAATTTAAAACTCATGGCTAGTAGCTGAGTTTCCTAACTACCATTTCAGATACACAGGCACCTGCGTCTCCACACACACTTTCTAAAGAGTTTTGAAAGTATCAAAAAATCTTGAATATTTTGTCTTTCAAAATGAAGACCTTTTTTTTTTTTTTTTTTTTTT
>NW_016804646.1:2752758-2756497 GCF_001698545.2 Rhinopithecus bieti
TTTTTTTTTTTTTTTTTTTTTTTACTAATTTTGACACATACTATTAGGAGGAGGAGGAGGAAGAGAAAGAGGAGGAGGCAGAAGAGGAAAGAAAAGAAAGAAGCAGTCTAGAAACATAAAAGAGTACAAGGAAGGTAAAATTCACCTGAGTTTCCATAATTCAGAGAAAAGCATTATTTCTTGTCATTCATATCTTCCAGAGAAAGAGCTAGTGTATGAGTCCTTTTACACACTGCTGATAAAGACATACCCAAGACTGGGTAATTTACAGGAGAAAGAGGTTTATTGGGCTTACAGTTCCATGTGGCTGGGGAGGCCTCACATTCACAGTGGAGGGTGAAAGGCACATCTCACATGACAGCAGACAAGAGAAGAGAACTTGTGCAGGGAAACATGCCTTTCTAAAACCATCAGATCTCAAGAGACTTACTCACTAACACAAGAACTGTGCAGGGAAGACCCACCCCCGTAATTCAATCACTTCCCACTGGGTTCCTCCCACGACATGTGGGAATTGTGGAAGTTACAATTCAAGATGAGATTTGGGTGGGGACAGAGCCAAACCATATTATTCCACTCCCGGCCCCTCCCAAATCTCATGTCCTCATGTTTCAGAACCAATCATGCCTTTCCAACAGTCCCTTCAAGGTCTTAACTCATTTCAGCATTAACTCAAAAGTCCACAGTCCAATGTCTCACCTGAAACAAGGCAAATCCCTTCTGCATTGCTTCACATTGTCTGGCTGCAAATTTTCCAAACTTTTATGCTCTGCTTCCTTTATAAAACTGAATGCTTTTAACAACACCCCAGTCACATCTCGAATGCTTTGCTGCTTAGAAATTTCTTCCACCAGACACCCTAAAGCAAATTAGTTACTTCCTAGATATAATGAGGGTACAGGCATTGGGTAGATACAGCCATTCCAAATGGGAGAAATTGGCCAAAACAAAGGGTCTACAGGCCCCATGCAAGTCTGAAATTCAGCAGGGCAGTCAAATCTTAAAGCTCCAAAATGATCTCCTTTGACTCCATGCCTCACATTCAGGTTATGCTGATGCAAGAAGTGGGTTCCCATAGTCTTGGGCAGCTCCACCCCTGTGGCTTTGCAGGGTATAGCCCCCCTCCTGGCTGCTTTCACGGGCTGGCATTGAGTATCTGCAGCTTTTCTAGGCACATGGTGCAAGCTGTCAGTGGATCTACCATTCTGGGGTCTGGAGGACAGTAGTCCTCTTCTCACAGCTCCACTAGGCAGTGCCCCAGAAGGGAGTTCTACTCCAACCCCACATTTTCCTTCCACACTGCCCTAGCAGAGGTTCTCCATAACAGCCCTACCCCTGCAGCAAACTTCTGCAAGGATATCCAGGCATTTCAGTACATCCTCTGAAATCTAGGTGGAGGTTCCCAAACTTCAATTCTTGACTTCTGTGCACTCACAGGCTCAACACCACATGATAGCCTCCAAGGCTTGAGGCTTACCCCCTCTGAACCCACGGTCTGAGCTCTTTGTTGGCCACTTTCAGCCACGGCTAGAGCAGCTGGGACACAGGGCACCAAATCCATGGACTGCACACAGCACAGGAACCCTGGGCCTGACCCATCTAACCATTTTTTCCTCCCAGGCTTTGGGGCCTGTGATGGGAGGGGCTGCTATGAAGACCTCTGACATGTCCAGGAGACATTTTCCCCATTGTCTTAGGGATTAACATGCAGCTTCTTGCTACTTATGCAAATTTCTGCAGCTGGCTTGAATTTCTACTGAGAAAATGGATTTTTCTTTTCTATCACATTGTCTGGCTGCAAATTTTCCAAAATTTTATGCTCTGCTTCCTTTATAAAACAGAATGCTTTTAACAACACCCAAGTCACATCTTGAATGCTTTGGTGCTTAGAAATTTCTTCCGCCAGATACCCTAAATGAAATAATCTCTCTCAAGTTCAAAGTTCCACAAATCTCTAGGGTAAGAGCAAAATGTCACCTCTTTGCCTAAACATAACAAGAGTCACCTTTGCACCAGTTCCCAACAAGTTCCCATCTCCATCTGAGACCACCTCAGCCTGGACCTTATTTTCATATCACTGTCAGCATTTTTGTCAAAGTCATTCAGCAAGTCACTAAGAAGTTCCAAAATTTCCCATATCTTCCTGTCTTCTTCTGATTCCTCCAAACTGTTCCAGCCTCTGCCTGTTACCCAGCTCCAAAGTCACTTCCACATTTTCATGTATCTTTTCAGCAATAACCCACTCTCCTGGTACCAATTTACTGTATTAGTCCATTTTCACACTGCTGATATAGACATACCTGAGACTGGGCAATTTACAAAAGAAACGTTTATTGGACATACAGTTCCACATGGCTGGAGAGGTCTCACAATCACGGTGGAAGGTGAAAGCCACATCTCACATGGTGGCAGAGAGGGGAACAGAGTTTGTGCAAGGAAACTCCCCTTTTAAAAACCATCAGATCTCATGAAACTAATTCACTATCATGAGACTATTGCAGGAAAGACCCGCCCACATAATTCAATCACCTCCCACTGGGCTCCTCCCACAACACATGGGAATTGTAGGAGTTACAATTCAAGGTCAGATTTGGCTGGGGACATAGTCAAACCATATCAGCTAGATAAATAGATTAGGGGTGCATGAGTAACACAACAAGTGGACAAAATTAATCATTCTATACGTGCTTTTCTTTAACCTGGTTTTTCTTTTCAAAACATGTCAAAGACATCATTTAATAACTGTATATGTACATCATCATTTTTAATTGTTACACAGTGTTTCACTGGTATATATGGCGTACCTGCAATGATTTATGTAATAAGTTTTGTTTTGCTATCGTAAACAATGCTGTAAAAGTATGCCCAGGGACTTTGGCATACCTATGCACCATTCTTGGGAAATGACACTAGAAATTGGACTTGTCGGCCAAGTGACATGATACTTTAATATTTTGATACATATTTCCAAACCATTCTTCAGAAAGATGGTACCTGCATCTGCTCCCTCCAATAGTGCAAGAGCATTCATGTTTCTCTGAAACCTCAGTTTCACTGGGCTCTGACAATGTTCTGAATTTTTGCCAATTAAATGAGCAAAATAGTCCATTCTTAAAATGACTTCTAGCAAGGGCATCTTTTTTCAACCGTTCGTGGGACATTTCTAGTTTCCTCTTGTGTTCAGGCGTTCATTACTTAGTTATCAACTTGCAAAAATTCTTTATTAGGGCCATGATTCTTTGTAATACATATTCGTAATATTATTATATTAGTTGTTTTTCAGTTGAGTTTGTTATGGGATATTTTCTATTCAAAAAAATAAAGTATTTATACATTTTACATATCAATGTTATTTTTAGTTTATGCTTTCAGACTTCTGTTATTTTTTGAAAGAAAATCTTTGGTCACTTGTGATTTCATTGTGTCATAGTGAGTGTGATAAGTTTCTAGCTTTAAAAAATAAAATGTGGCCAACTGCACCAATATTATTTAATACATAATCTATCTTTTTTCATCAGTTGAAATAGTATGTTTATTCCCAGCCTCTTTATCTACATTGATAGATTAGTGGAATCATGGCTAGAAATTAGCCAGTCAGTTCATGTGGGAATCACACTATTTAAAGTGCTAGATATATTTTAAATACCACATATGTTTTCTATAGCTACAGATTATATTTTGTATATACCCAGGTTCCCACTCAGTAATCATTACTCTTCTTTTTTGAAACAGCCTGGTT
>NW_016804646.1:2759109-2787776 GCF_001698545.2 Rhinopithecus bieti
TTACTCTTTTTTTTTTAAACAGCCTGGTTTTTTTTTTTTTTTTTTTTTTTTTTTTCAGGCAAAGTTGAGAATTGCTTCATCAAGTTAAAAGAAATGTCAATGGGGATTTGGATTTGGATTATATTGACTGTTCTGCAGTAGAATGTAGTTGTCGTTATCAGAAAGACCTTATGTAATTTTGTTTCAAAATATTCCCAGATTCTCAAGGTTATTTTAATTGAATTATAAATGGGAAATTTTCTTCCATAATGTTCTATAGCTGGTTATGTATACGTGTACAGGAAAGATGTTGACTTTAATATTAATTTTCTAACTCCTCATCTTCCTGAAATCTCTTACTTTTTCTGGCAGTTTGTGAGTTAATTTCTTATTTTCCAGCTGTACAATCATATAATCTACTACCACAGAAAAAAGAATCCCACATCATTCTTTATCTATACTTAATTTCACCTTGTATCTCTTTGTTCCTGACTTTAAGGGGATGCTACTAGAGCTAACCATTATGCTTATGCTGGCTTTCAATTCAGCTTGCGATTTTATCGCATCTATCATTGATTTCTTCTTTTATAATTTTGAAAAGTAATATATATATATTAAAACGTAGGCTAGACACAGAATTTTATCAAATGCAATGTTAGCACTTATTAGAAGAAGCACAAGGCTTTTAAGGTTAATTTTATTAGTTGAATCTTTAATGGCAAAATACCCTTTCTTTCTTGGAATAACTCAGTGATCATCCATTTACTGTCAACTTATTTTTAAAATATTTAATTAGGAATTTTAACTTCAATATTCACATATAAAACTGTCCATAGTTTTCTTTTGGATGCTGGTTTCTTTCGCCGGTTCACGCCATTCTCCTGCCTCAGCTTCCCAAGTAGCTGGAACTACAGGCGCCCCTCACCAAGCCCCGCTAATTTTTTGTATTTTTAGTAGAGACAGGGTTTCACCATGTTAGCCAGGATGGTCTCGATCTCCTGACCTCTTGATCCAGCCGTCTCAGCCTCCCAAGGTGCTGGGATTACAGGCGTGAGCCACCGCGCCCCGCCAAATGCTGGTTTCTAAAGGTGTGGGATTTGATTTTCTGTTGACTTTATAAAAAATAAATGAGATATCTTCTCTCTGAAAAATATATAGAGGAGATATTTCTTACTTAAAGACTTGAAACAATTCACCTATGAAACCATCTGGGCTTGGCACATTTTTCTGGAATGTTGGCTCCTTGACGATGTTTTAAATTTTTTTGATGCTATTTGGCTTGAGCTATCTATTTCTTCTTAAGTCAATTTTGACAATTTATATTTTCTTAATTTTTTTCTGTATCATCCAGATTTTAGTTTAGAATTTACAGAGATTTTTTTCTTAATTAGTGGTTCTTTCTGTTCCTTTATCATTTATTGTATCTTGTTTTGTTCGTTGTTTCTCCTAAAGAACCAGATTGTGTATGTGTGTACCCATTTTGCTATCTTTATACCTTGTAACTAATTGGTTTCTCTTTCTATTATTATAAATAACTTATTTTCTGCTAAGGTGCCCTGAGTACAGCTGTGAGTATATTTTATACCTTATGTATTTATCTTTCTCATTATAATTATCTTCTACACAATCTATTTTACAGTTGTATTCCTTTTTCTACCCTGTTTGTTTTCTAATTTTGTTTTGCTTTTTCTTAGGAGAGAATTTTAACCTGCTCAAAGAGTTGAGGACATCTTAATTGTTTCTTCTTCTGGTATGCATTCACAGATGTATCGCACTGTGGTCTGGACAAAACATCTGGTTCAGGCAACAAGAAAGCCTACATTTCCTCCTCTTCTAGAAACAGCATTCTGGTTTTCTCCAGGACCAAGGGTCAATCAATGTGCCTGCCCAGGAGTCACTAGCCAAGGAAGAGACACATTTGAGTCAGATAAGCTAATGCTCTGGGCCAGGACTTGGAATTAGGAGTGCCGCAGGTCAAGGAAGGAAAGAGGTGGGAATTGTTTTTACCCATGAGGGCAGAACTCTGGAGAGCCCACCTGCAGGCCCCCTCAGCACCCAGCTCTGACTAGAGCGCCTGGGCTTTCCAGCCTCTCCCCAGCCCAAGGCATCTTCTCATGCTCTTTCCTCTTTCTCATTCCTCCATAGTGCCTCCTTCACTCCAATTGGGCAGCTGTACCCAATGCTCCTCCCAAATGACTTATTTGTTGTTCTGTACTGGTGTGTCTTTATAACTTTACCTGTACCTTCTGTAAATTTCCAAAATACTTGAGTCAAATTATTGGAGTAGGGGGGTGGAGGAAAGAAACTACACCTATTTTCCTCTTAAATTTGTAGACATTTCTCATCCTTTTCTAAAATTTAAATTTGGTAAGAACTTTGTAGTTAGATGATGATGATGATGATGATGATGATGATGATGATGATGATTTTTACATTAGTAAGTCACCTGCTTCCTTTGGTAGCTTGTGGGATTCTTTCTGTAATCTTCCAAAGCTTCACCAGAACATGTCTTGGTATTGGAAAACTTTATCACATTATTCTGGAATATGATGAATTCCTTTAACATACAAAAGTTCATGTACCTTTGTTTCAAAAGACATTATTTTTTCTAACATATTTAAATAGTTTTTGTTTTATCACTGGATTTGTTTGTTGATTGTCAATCATCAGAAGTTTCCGTATTTAAATCTCTATTGTCGATATTCTTCTAATTATCATTCCTGATTTCTTTGCATCTTGTGTGGTTTTGTCAAGAGAACCCATCCACCAATGCAGTTTTCTGCTGGTTTCACTGTTAGTCATTTCCAGTTCATTTTTAAATTCCATACCATTGTGGTTTTTCTCTATAGTTACTTAACTCAATTATATCAGGCTTTTAAAAACTATTATTTTGTTGTCATCTAATTTCTTTAAGAATCTGTTGTAGATTAATGGTCTTCCTGTTCCCTGGGAAAAGTGTTTCCTCATCATTTGCAGGGTATTTTCATTTGTTTGTTTGTTTGTTTGTTTGTTTGTTTAATGTGGAATTTTTTAACCTATCCCTTCTGAATTTTTTATTTTATTTTATTTTATTTTATTTTAAGAGGCAGGGTCTTGCCCTGTCACCCAGGCTGGAGTACATTGTTGCCATCATAACTCGCTGCTGCCTCAAACATCTGTGCTCAAGTGATGTTCCCACCTCAGCCTCCTGAGTAGCCATACCACCATGCCTGGCTAATTTTTTTTTTTTTTAATTGTAGACATGGGATCTTGCTATGTTGCTCAGGCTGATCTTGAACTTCTGATCTCAAGTGATCCTCTTGCCTCAGCCTCCTAAAGTGCTAGGATTACAGGAGTGAGCCACCAGGCCCAGCCCTGATGTTTTGTTTGGTTTGGTTTGGTTTACTCACTTTTGATAGAGGTTGGGGAGTCTACCTGCTTCTGCTATGTGCCTGAACTTAGTGTAAGTAAAACCCCCGTGAATCCTCTGCAGCTTCTCATGAAGCCCCATTGAGGTCTTCCCCCGAGCTCTTGATTTGGAGGACTGAGTACTGATGCTGCGTGTTTTCTGTCCAGCTCCGTAATTACCTGAGGGGATCTAGGCCAGGAGACAGCTGGGGCCCGAGAGGCTTTGTTTCTGTATTTTCCCTCAGAATTAACTGAGATTCTGCTCCATAGGTCAGCTCCCAGGTGAGGGACTGGCCTTTCCCGTGGAAAATCAACCCCCACATTTGAATGTGTTTCCCTGCTTTTGAGCTGTGAAGCTGGTGATGACAAAAGAAATTAGTAATGCCCCCAAACCTGTGGACATTTGGTTTTGTGAGTCAGTGTGTATTCTTTCTCTGATCATCTTTGATCTGAGACTGCAAAGAATTAAGGCAAATCTTAGCTCTCTTCCTTTGGAAGCCAAGTCAGAGAAAAAAATCTATGCTATATTTGGCTATATTTGTTTTCTTTTTCTTCCACTATCTCTGCTGACACCCTACACAGGGAAACTCAACAGCACGGGGTACCCCTTCCCGTCCCCTGGTCTGTGTGTCTCTCCCTCCTAGTTAAGGGGTCCATGAGAGTCTTCATAACCTCCTGCACTGAACCCCTGCCTGACCTCAACACTCCACCATGGTGTGTCCGGAATGCTCGCCACTCATCCAAACTGTATGCTTTCAAGTTTTCAGTTTGAGAGTGAGGAATTTTGCTTTATTCTTAGTTCCTTGCATTCATGTCTGAGGACATTATTTTTGTGGATTGAAGAGAAGAGCCAGAGGAGTTTGCAAACATGTAAGTTAGCTGACATATTTCCCAGAAGTTCTTGTCATAATCGTTTAACTCCATGTAAGCAGATTTGACTCCATAATAAGCAATTTGAATATATGCATGACCATAGTAATCACTTATCTCCAGGGGTCCTTTAGTATAAATATATGACACCTTCTCTGAAGTCATTTTGGGAAGAACTGGAGAAAAAATTCATTTGACTGAAAATCTAAACACTTAAATAGGTAAAAGCAGAGGTTGCTGGTTTTTAAATCATGCAGTCACAGGCACTATCCTCATGTTTATCAAATAATGTCTAACAATTATATTCAGATAATTGGACTTACTTCCGGCACGTGGGTAGAAGATTTGAAACATGTCTTTGTGAGGATAATTGGAATTTTTCTTAATACAAGATTTAGCCTTAATTATCTACATATATTTATATGGCCCTTATTACTGCTAATAACAGGATCTTGTCACTTCCTACCTGTGCAGAAAGATGTAGAACAAAGGCTAGAAGATTAGCATATGAATTTTTACTTTGTTCACTTCAAGGCAGAGTTACCAATTTGACAGGCGATAGAGTAGTTTCTGTTTTCTGAGATCCTTTCTAATTATTATTTTGATGTATACCTGTGCTTCAAAAATGCAATGTAAGTACCTAACTGTACAAGGTATCAAAAATATATATTTACCTGACTTTTGGTAAATTGTTAAACAAACGCTTTCCCAAGGACCCGATCACTCTTCTAAATCATTTCTCCTAAAGCTCCCTTCAAGTGCCCCTCCCTGCCATGTATGACAAATTCAATAAAATGAGCAAGTTAATGCCTTTTTTCTATCTGTAAATGTTGAGATTGAAATAGACGGACTTAAATAGCAGCATTAATTTGGTGTGCTCTGGGAGATTAATGTAAGTGAGCCCTACTTCTCAAGGACCACAGCAATTAGGTTAAAGAGTGTTATGCATAGAATCACCCAGGTGAGAAAGACATTCAAGAAAAGTGGCTGGCTATTACTTCCTTAGAAAAAGAAACTAAGGCTGGGTGCAGTGGCTCACGCCTGTAATCCCAGCACTTTGGGAGGCTGAGGCAGGTGGATCACCTGATGTCAGGAGTTCAAGACCAGCCTGACCAACCTGGAGAAACCCTGTCTCTATTTAAAAAAAAAAAAAATACAAAAAATTAGCTGGGTGTGCAGGAGGCAGAGGTTGCAGTGAGCTGAGATCCTGCCATTGTATTCCAGCCTGGGCGACAATAAAAAAACTCTGCCTCAAAAAAAATAAAAAAGAAACTAAGAGATACTGTTCATCCTGTTGTGGAATTCAGAGGGCAGACAAATTGGTCTATGGCCCTGCATCTCAGTTTCCCAAATATGGAGGAGGTAATACTTCCCTCCTAGTAAATATACAACTATACATTGTATGAACCACGGAAAAGATGTTTAAGGTCTTGGATTAAAGCAAAACCAGGAATTTAGTTAAATGGTGTTTTGAAACTGGTTTCATAGCTATGTCAGTTGAAACCAGAAGTTATGTTTAAGAAATTCTGTTTAGGCCAGGTGCAGTGGCTCACGCTTGTAATCCCAGCACTTTGGGAGGCCGAGGTGGGTGGATCACCTGAGGTCAGGAGTTCGAGACCAGCCTGACCAATATGGTGAAACCCTGTCTCTACTAAAACAAATATTAGCCTTGCGTGGTGGCATGTGCCTGGAGTCCCAGCTACTTGGGAGGCTGAGACAGGAGAACTGAACCCAGGAGGCGGAGGTTGCAGTGAGCTGAGATCGCACCACTACACTCCAGCCTGGGTGACAGAGCGAGACTCCTCGGTCTCGAAAGAAAGAAAGAAAGAAAGAAAGAAAGAAAGAAAGAAAGAAAGAAAGAAAGAGAGAGAGAGAGAGAGAGAGAGAGAGAAAGAAAGAAAGAAAGAGAGAAATTCTGTTCAGAAGTTATTATATTACACTTAAGTGTTTATGTGTTCAGGTCTGTACTAGGCAAGATACAAGCAATATAATGAATTGAAACCCACGCAATATAATGAATGAAACTTCATATAAATATTTATTCTTTCTCTTCTGAGACCTCCTTTGGGTTTTGGAATCTGTGGATTTTGCATGCATGGAGGATAGGGATGAACACAGAGAGGTCAGGCTACTTTCTGCTTGTGTCTGTGTGACTCAGCCCTCTATTTTCTAGTTTCCTAAGTGGATGCAACAAGAGGAAAATCAAGATTTCAAAAACAAAACTGTAAACATATCTCCTCTGAAGAGTATTCTTGGCATAACCTAGTTTCCCCTGATGTTAACAGAGCGTTTCATAGTTTGCAAAGCTTTTTAACATAGGTATATTCTTGTCCCACGTCTATGTATGTATATAATGTCCTATGAACACAATTTGAGCTGGACGGGGTTGGTGTTCTGACTCCAACACACAAATGGGGGAGCTGAAGCCAAAACCTCAGTCTGAGAAAATGGGCACCTGGAAGGAGGGACCGCAGAGGTCCCCTGACAGCAAGTTCCTGCCTCATTCCATCAAACTTCATGGTCTTCCCTGATTTGAACACCCACATCTATAAAAGCTTTCCAGAGGGCTTCTCAGATCTAAGAGGAGAAAATGTAATCTATACCCTCTCTCTTTTGATCTCATCTAGAACTCTCCTTTAAATACCAAGGTATTAGCAGATAAACCATGTGGAAATGGGTAAGTAGATGAATTGCTTCTTGCACTGCATTACATGAGGGATTGCAATGGATTAAAATTTCATCATTTATCTTCCCCAGCCCCCAAACCCCAGAGCTATTTTTACCATTTCATTTAAGCCAAGCGGATATGCTTACATGACTTATACTCTTTTGCTATAAAATCCATTTGCTTTGTCCATTATACTTTCAGAATGATTGATGCAGTACAAATACATAATCAAAACTAATAATTACACAGAAAAAAAAAATCTCCTGCCCAGTTAAGGCTAAACTTAAAGTGAAACGCAATGAACACATTTTAATAGTTTTTCTTTTAATTGTTTCTTATTAACATGTTAGAATTCCCAGGGCTTTTCCAGGACAGAAGAGCGACTGGACTGGCTGAGTGAGTTACACATCCAACCTTGAGCGAGGCCATCTGTGTTCATGCTGAGTGCCACATTCACTTCTCCTTTTCCATGGATTTTTATTGAATAAATAATGCCTTGGGGATACTGTCCTTACCAGAGTCCTTTCAGCAAAATGGCTTCTCCGGCATTTCAGGAGGAAGGGTGGACACTGTTTCCTCCAATACCTCTGGGATAAAGACAGCACAAAGAAATCAACAGGTATCACACTGTTGGATATATATGCATAAATCTAGGTGTTTAGCAGTCATTCTCAGCCTTGAAAGTGGAGTGAGAATGGATGTCATCTCTCTTAACATGCTTCCATTTAACATTTCCCCAAAATTAATGAGTCATGCAAACAGAAAATTTTTTTTCTAAGGCAGAATGAAAGCGGAAGATAGCAAATGTTTTCATGCTGGCATTCTGATTTATTGTCGATGAGGAAATAATTCTGGGTAAACTCACTGTTTTCAAACAATATTGCATACAGAAAGGAATTAACCAAATGTGGACTTAAAATAGGCACCCAGTGACTCACACTTGTAATCCCAGCACTTTGGGAGGCCGAGGCGGGTGGATCACGAGGTCAGGAGATCGAGGCCATCC
Organism: Rhinopithecus bieti; assembly: GCF_001698545.2. NCBI lineage: Eukaryota > Metazoa > Chordata > Mammalia > Primates > Cercopithecidae > Rhinopithecus > Rhinopithecus bieti. The sequence continues at coordinate 2,767,020 of NW_016804646.1, forward strand.
TGGCTAACACGGTGAAACCCCGTCTCTACTAAAATACAAAAAATTAGCCGGGCGTGGTAGCGGGCGCCTGTAGTCCCAGCTACTCGGGAGGCTGAGGCAGGAGAATGGCGGGAACCCGGGAGGTGGAGCTTACAGTGAGTCGAGATTGCGCCACTGCACTCCAGCCTGGGCGACAGAACAAGACTCTGTCTCAAAAAAAAAAATAGGTACCCAGAACAACTGTAAGTGCCTCAGTTATGTAGACATGATGGGGCTCCAGCCCCACGACAGCTGGAAGCCATACAGCAGCAGGAAGTATATATATTATAATTGAAATTTAACCTCGCCGTTTGATATGGTTTGGATTCTTGTCCCCTCCAAATCTCATGTTGAACACGATCCCCAGTGTTGAAGGTGTGACCCAGTGGGAAGTGTTTGTGTCCTGGGGAAGGATCTCTTATGAATGGTTTGGTCCCCTCCCCGTGATTATGGGTTCATGAGAGAGCTGGTTGTTTAAAGGGCCTGGCGCCTCTCCTTCTCTTGCTCCCTCTCTTGCCATGTGATGCACTGGCTCTCCCTTCGCCCTCTGCCATGATTGTAAACTTCCTAAGCCCTCATAGAAGCTGAGCAGATGGCGATGCGGTGGTTGTAGAGCCTGCAGAGCTGCGAGCGAATGAACCTCTTTTCTTTATAAATTACCCAGTCTCGGGTATGCCTTTAGAGCAACGCAAAACTGACTCACACACCATTATTCTCCCCCAATATCCTTTTTGTTTTTCCTCTTGATTTAGACCTAAAGGTTTCCTGGCCCCTAAAACCATCTGACTGGTAGTTTCCAGACTAGAAGAAAGCATTTCAAGCTAATTCTCTATGAAAAGTAACTCTGGAATCTCTACCTCCCTTCTGTTTCTAACACCCGTTCTATATACATGAGTGCTATGGTTAGGGCCCTGTCATTCCATTACTTTGGAGACTATCCTGAGTTTCTACAGGGAAATTTGAAATATCTTATATGGATGTATTTCAGAGCCTACGTCTGCCACCTGATTAACGCCTGCTCTGCCAGGAAGGGACACAGTGAGTTTCATCAGGAACACACTTGCCTTACCAGTAAGGGAATGTGCTGTAAGAGGGGCAGGTTAAAAGGTCTCTCTTGCTCTTTTACTGTTATGAGTTATTTCATTCCTCGTTCACTTTAATTTAAGCTTTCCTCTTCCTAGGAAAATCACTATCAATTTCTATAGTTCTTGAGAAACCACTCCCAAGGTGGGGGGGGAGCGGGGGGGGAAGCTTTCTTCCTTCCTAAGTGCAATTTACTTTCAAGTACTTTATAGGTTGGTAGGCTTGACACTCAATCTGCAATTTGTCTTTTTCACAAATGTTAATTTCAAGTATTTGCAAAAGTTGTGTATTTTGGGAAGCACTCATACATTTTAAAGCAACCGGCAACAACAAAAGAAATCACCTGTGTCTGTAAATATAGCTTCTGTTGCTGTCACGGATTCAGTAACAAAAAGAAGAAAAATAATTCCTTTTCATCCCTGCCAGAAGATTTTCGAGTCTTGAGCATTTTTTAAGGAACAATATAATGAGTTACAATTGCAGTCCTTGTGCCCAAACGTTAAGTCTCCGTGGCACCTGGAAATGAAGGCACCGCAGAAACAATCCTCCAAAACTAAGGAGAAATCAACTTCACATTTTTCCCAAAAAAGAGCTCTGCTGTTTCTTTCCTTCACTCGCCAGAGACAGAGAGGCAGAATGGATTGAAGAGAGAAGACTGGCTAATTTGGGAGAACCCAAAGATCCCAGGTCCTTTGCTATAGTTAAAATACAAGAAGCAGAGCTGTGAGCTCACTAAAGTGTTAGCCTCCAGCCTTGAATTTGCAAAGGCACTAAAAAGAGAAGTTACTATTTTACTGCCATTGATTCAGTGCCGTGATGAGATTCGGGGTTATTGCCGGATTTATTATACAGGGATAAACTCAACTAGTAGCTAAATTTAGAGAGCTCTCTCGCTCTAATTTAGCATTTATGACCTGTCACAAGTGTACTTTGTTCATCTTTTAATGCATCACCCAGAAATATAACTTCTCATTAAAAAATTTATTAATCTCACTACATGGTAATATAGCCAAAACAGTTAGAATAAATATGAAGTATGCATAAAATGCTGGTGAGCTGTCGCCAATTAAACAGCTGAAGCATTAATATTGTTTCCATGTTAGCTGTGTCTGTAATTAGGTAGGTTTGGGGAGTCTGCTCTTAAGGCTTTCTACCTTTTCTTCCCTTAGTAATCTGATGTTCTAAATTCACAAGTACTTAGACTTTGATAAAATAAATATTCCTACACATGAAAAGTCAGTTTACAGGATGAGGGAGGAGGATCTTCAAGTGGACATCAAAGGAGGTGATGCCCTTGTTCCCTCATCAAGACCTATATAAGTAACTGGCAAAAATAAATAAATTGAAACAAAGAAAGTGTTCAATGGTAAGTATACATAAATACTATGGAGCTATTAAAATGAATATATAAATTAAATCTCTACCTGTTAACTGGAATTTTTTTTTTTTTTTTTTTTTTTTTGACAGCGTCTCACTGCTATCACTGAGGCTGAACTGCAGTGGCTCAGTCTAAGCTCACTGCAACCTGGGCTTCCCAGGCTCAGGTGATTCTCCCACCTCAGCCTCCCAAGTAGCTGTGACTACAGGTGCATGCCACCACACTTAGCTAATTGTATTTTTTTTTGTAGAGATGGGAGACTCAGCATGTTTTCCAGGCTGATCTCAAAAATCTGGGCTCAAGCAATCCTCCCGCCTTGGCCTCCCAAAGTGCTGGGGTTGCAGGTCTAAGCCACTGCACCCAGCGAACCTGAAGAATTTTAAAGAAATTTTTATTTAGCAAGAAAAGCGAGATAGATGTAATACACCGCATTCTAGTAAAACGTTGGTCCTCACCCCGACCTGCCTTCGTACATTTGGATGTCAGCATGGGTGTGTGGAGCAGCAGTCAAGGACAAATGTTTCAGGTTTGGGCTGGCCAAAAGCTGAGTGAAGGGAGGAAGGAACAAAGATAAGCAACACAGAAAGAGTAAAGTCACTGAAACAGGAAAACTTCCATGACGCAGTACCACTTGTGTAAAACCGTGCATGTGTGCACATACACATAGAGATGTGTGTAGACATATTTGCCAAAATAGCCACCATAGTTATCTTAAGGTGGTACACATTTAGGCACTGTTTCTTTCTTTTTACATTTTTCTGTATTTTTTAAAATCAGCATGCATTATATATTAAAACAAACGATTATTTCACTGTGACAAAAATAACATAATAAATATTCTCTTTTAGCAAAATTCTGTTGCTTGGGCATCTTTATAAGTGTAATACATAATCAAATATGTAAAATAGAAAATCATCCAATAGCCAAAATATCCACATCTTTAGTCCAAATATGCAGACGTCTCCAAATTTTTATTATAGCACAGGGAGTTCTCATGAAAAGTACCTAAAGCATAAATTTAATATCTGGTTATTTTGGTCATTTGGAGAAAGTCAGTCATTATGACAAAAGCAAAGGTAGATAAGATGGTACAGGTTTGAACATGTACATGGTATTCAGTAAAATCAACAGTCAAATCCACACATGCACACATGCCTGCATACAAACGTGTATGAAATCACTGATTCAAAAGTGAGGACCCTTACTTCTCAGGTGTGTTTCTTAACTTTCAAGGGCCAAAGCTTCCTTATCTGTAAATTTGCAGGTGGGAACAAAATCAATGATTTTCATACCAAGCTGTTTCATGGAAGTGCTTAAGGAATTTTACAAACCTTTCCATTTAAACCAAGTTTGACTAGTTTTAGAAATGAAAATAATAAAAACAATATCACAGGAAAGTGTTGTTTGTTACAGTTTAGCAAACTAGAGGCCACTGACAATATAAACTTGCACTGGTCAATGAACTCATTTTTTATAGGATTCAGGAATTGTTTTTCCAAATGTTTCCCTGTGATGTATTCAAAATCCTTGTAAACGTATCATTGTCAGAAAGCCTGTAGCCCTGCACGAGTCCTTTCTTTCTCGTTGTTGTCATACCTATGTCAAAATGCACAAAAGTGCACTATCTACCCCACGGGTGCCAGGCACTGCTGGATGCTGGGCTCAGGTCACACCATGGCACAATGGCAACTTTTCATAACAGCAAATATAGCGCATGGGCCCTGTTCAGAATTTCAGAACTTAGAATCAACAAGGAAACTTTAAAGATGAGTCTCAGTAAACACATACATTGAATGTAAATCACATACATTGAGTTGATTAAATTATTACCATACTAGAAATTTAAGCTCAAGTGTTAGCAATGGAACTAAAACTTAAGTTGCATAACAAATCAAATAAAAGTGAATAGTTTAAATTTTCAACAGATATTGACTAAGGTATCTGTGATTTAAGAAATAAGATTCCTAAACATCTCAAAACGTCAGAAAATACTTTGAAGCCTATTTTCTGCCAAGTAATATGAATGTATTAACTGGTTAAAGAAAATAGTTACTGACTTTCTCCAATTTGAACATTTTCCAGGTGAGAAATGCAGAGGTTCTGGATACCATACTCCCCTGCTCTAAGATACACTTTTCGTTTTCACGTTTGAAGATCCCTGTCACCAGGATTCATCTCACAACTGATGGCGCCCTCCCTTGGCTGTTGGCTTATGCATAGGCACCCACGAGGCTCACCAGGGTCTCTGATTTTTCTCTCTTCCCTGGACGTATAGAGCAAGTCAACATAACCACCTCTCTGATGTCAGGGGTTGCTCGGAGACCCACTTTGTCCAGTGGGATATGTGGAGCGGCAGTATCCACAGCTTCAGATAGGAGTTTAGGTTTGTGCTTCCACAGCCCAGGCTTCATCCGCTCAGTGGCCAGCACTGCACAGGCAGAGGTGAGCCGGGGAGCCTCTGGCTGGCTTTGAAAATGATGTCACATATCACCCAATCCTAGAATTCAGCCTCTACAAAGCTTCATTTAACCCGTTGGACAATTAGTCAGTTTCAGAACTACTTCTACTGCTTTGTTGAGGGTAATAATAAGACAACTACGACTGCCCGGGAAGGAGGGAGAAGTAGAAAGAAGAGAGGCAGAGATTGAAATAGCCTCAGCTTTGTAGAGGGAAAGTAAACACTGATAGCATGTCATGCTATTTTCTTGGCTGGGGAAAAAAAGCAATTTTAGATTCAATAAATATATTTTTTTAAGTTTCTACTATGTGCCAGGCACTAGGTTGGGTTATAGAAATATAACAGTGAGATATGGAGGCCATTGATTTCCTCACAGAGCAGAGAATGCATGAGGAAAGATGGGTGGTTAGGAGTCACATGTGTGCTGTGATAAGCACTGTGCTGGAGGAACAAGAGCAGGAGCCTCGCCTGCAGGGAGTGGGTGCCAGGGGCACGTCCCAGGAAAGCCACTATCACACAGAGACCCACAGGAAGAATGCTTGGTGCTAAAGGGAGATAGAAGGATGATTTCTATCAAAGGGAAGTGGATATAGACTTGACCAGTTAAAAAAAAAGAAAAAAGAGTATGGTCCTTTTTGGAACTGGGTTGCCAGAACCCACAGTATAGAGAAGACATGGATGGTTGTTAAGTGGCTCAGCTGTCAAGAGAGAAATCCGGTTTAGATGCAAATGACTTAGGTGCATTGACACTAGACTTTTTAAAACTCTCCTAGAGTTTCAGATTTCAAAGAAAAAAGTTTGTGAAGCAAATTTTAAAAGGAGAAAATGTATCTCTCTAGGGAATTGCTCAAAGATGAATAAAGAAGTGAGTTTTAAAGTTCCTTATAATCTACAAAGAATGAAAGCAGATCATTTCCAAAGCTTAAGGTGATGATAGACTTTTTTCGTAACTCTCAATCAAAGGTATGCCACACTGAAACAACACAGTTCTGCCTATCTTAGTCCTAATTATCTTAAATTTCAGAAACTGTTGGACGCAATAATTCTAGGAAGTTTTTTTCAAATAAGATATAGTAACAGTGTAGTGGAACTAGAAGTTTGAAAGCTGATTAATACAATTGGCAACTGCTACTTACTCCGAATTACCCCTTAGATAGTTGTGAGTTAACCACATCTTAAAAGTGCATACCTTTTGCATATTAATATATGACCGTCCCAAATCCTAGTTAGCATCACTTAAAAAGTAAAAAGTGTAACTATGAAAATTGCTTTATAATTGTGAGCTACTAGAAAGTGTGAACTTTGCATAATTTCCTTTACAGATTTTGACATGATATTAAATATTTAATGATTACTTTTCCAGAATGATAATACAATTAGGTGATAAAATCATAACAAATCTAAACCACAGTCACTCAAAATGAGCTGCTTTCAGCTAATAATAACAAGTGTGAAAGGTGTCAGCAAATTTTGAGAAGCTGATTAATAACATCATTAGCAACCAATATTGACAACTGGCAATTTCAAACTTTAGCCAGCAGAAGTGTATTTGCAGGTCTTCAACAAGGTAGAAATCAGCTTAGCAAATATTCAACAGAACCACAAATTGTTTTATTGAATCTTTCCTTCTTTCTTTCTTTCCTTCTTTCTTTCTTTCTTTCTTTCTTTCTTTCTTTCTTTCTTTCTTTCTTTCCTTCTTTCTTTCTTTCTTTGTTTCTTTCTTTCTTTTTCTTTCTTTCTTTTCTGAGACAGAGTCTTGCTGTGGTGCCCAGGCTGGAGTGCAGTGGTGCAATTTCAGTTCACTGCAACCTCTGTCTCCCAGGTTCAAGCAATTCTCATGCCTCAGCCACCATGTTGTTGTAGCTGGGATTACAGGCGTGTACCACCATGCCCGGCTAAATTTTATATTTCTGGTAGAGATGGGGTTTTGCCATGTTGGCCAGGCTGGTCTTGAACTCCTGACCTCAAGGGATGGGCCCTCCTCAGCCTCTCAAGTGCTTGGATTATAGGCCTGAGCCGCCACACCCAGCCAAGTTTTTCATGTAACGTATTTTAAAAGAGATTATATCTTTTGGTAATGAAATCAGATAGATCCATAGGCCTCAAATCCAAAATACCATCAAAATCCCCTAGGAACTCATTTCAAATGTAAATTCTAGGACTTCAGAAGATGGGACTTATTTCTCTCATCAATTCATATGTCTTCCTGACAGAATACATTACAGATTAAAACAGACACACACACGCACACACAAGGAAAACAGTCAAACAGTACAAATAGGTATGTATTCCAATAGCGGACCAGAAACGTGAGTAATACCTCCTCATTATAAAATGGACAGGCTCACACTGAGAAAGTAACAGAGAAAACCGAAGTCTTCTTATGGGTCTTCCCATGGGAATCCCAGAGAAACTGTTAGTTCAGAGTCAACAAATATAAGAGCAGAGATGGACTGCCATGAAGAGACCCAATTCCCCCACGTGCTCCTCCCTTTCTGTTTTAATTGAACCGTGTCAGTAGTTTCTGATACCAGTCCCAAAAATTTCACTGTAAAGAAAATTGTCTCCCATCTGAGGAGGGCTTATAGGACCTGAGAGAAATGAAGGGCAGAGTCTGAGGCAAAATCATGCTCCAATTCCAAGGTGAAGCTTTCCTTGCCTTGGTGAGTTTAGAATTCCATCCAGAGGAACACAGCATGCAGGCCAATATTTGAGCTCTTGCAACCACTACAAAGAAGGACGACAATCCAAACACCAAACACCATCCTAGGTAGAATTCATGTAAGAGACACATCAAGAATTTAAAATAGGATAATTCTTATTCTCAGAGGCAGACAAGAAGATAGCAGTAATATAAAGCAGAACTAAAAGACCTTTTGGGAAAATAATTGCTATGAAAACATGTAATAATTTACAGAATGCATTGATGGGGAAAGTAACAGATAGCACCAAGATGAAATAGAGAGCTGGAAAACTGATGGAGAAACTGTTCCAGGATTCAGTAAGACAGAATCCACTAGATACCAGAGAACAAAGCTCAAACACGTGGCATGTAGAAATAGACTTGCTGCACCGAGATAAGAAAACTTGAAGCATAGAGAAAAACATCAAGGAAGGAATAATAGGAATAGCTTTTCCCAGAATTAAAAATGAAATTTCAGATTTCAAGATTTCTTGAATTCTAAGTAGGACAAGGAAGGTTCACACCCGGATATCAGAGTGAAACTTAAGAACAAGGATTTTAAAGATCTGAAATCATCCGGAGAAAAATTAGATGGATGGATGGATAGATGGATGGATAGATAGATAGATAGATAGATACATAGATACATAGTTACATAGATAGATATAGATAGATGATAGATGATTGATTGATTGATTGATTGATAGAGATAGATAGATAGATAGATAGATAGATAGATAGATAGATAGATGATAGATAGATAGATAGAAAGACAGACAGCAGATACACAGATAGGTATACATACATATACAGACAGTCCCTGACTTACGATTGTTCAACTTAAGATTTTTCAACTTATGATGGTGCAAAAGCCATAGGCATTAAGTAAAGCTGTACTTCAAATTTTGAGTTTGATCTTTTTCCAAGCTAGCCACATGCAGTATGAAACTCTCTAGATGCTGGGTGACGGCCGCAGGCCTCAGCTCCCAGCAGCCACAGGATCATGCGGGTAACCACCTGCTGCTCTACAGTTCACTGTGTGCCAGATAATTTTGCCCACCAGTAGGCTAATGTAGGGGCTCCGAGCATGTTTAAGGCAAATTAGGCTAAGCTATGATGTTCGGTAGGTAAGGCGTATTAATGCACTTTTGGCTTACAATATTTTCAACTTAGAATATTCTCAACTCACTGTGAGCTTACAGGGAGATAAGTTCATCATAAGTTAACAAGCATCTGTACTTAGGAAGAACAGAAAACTGCTTGACATGAGTCTGCCAGCAGCTCCACTTCATGCGAGAAGGTAATACAGTGGTATTATCAAAAAATTGCAGGAGAAAAAAAATTACCCCACCAAACCTCTTCCCACTCAGTCACAGCGCTGCTGTCCTCACCCCTACATTCAATCCCTTGTCAAATCTCTTGATTCTGTCTCTGGGAAGACTCTCAAATATGATTCCCCCTGTTGTATTTCCAGTGCTCAGACTCTGTTTTATACCCAGATAACAACTCCTTCAAACAATCAGTTGCAAGAGTCTCCTAGTTCATTCCCTTGCACCCAGCCCCACGCCCTCTAAGTTGCTCTCAAAATTATCTTTCTTACAAACCATTCTTATTATCCTCCAACATAGGAATTACCCACTCCCCCAACAGGCACACACCCTAAGGGGCCTCCCTGGCGCAGCCAGCTGTACTTTATTTCTCCCTTTCTTACTCTCCCTGTAGGCTTTCTGATTCTGGGTTAACGTGGAGTGTAATTGACCTTGTATTATAATTATTTGTTTAAATATATGACTCCCAACTAGATTGAGAGCTTCAAATGAGCACTAAGCTTAACTCACTTTTGGATTCACTAAAGTGAATGAAGTCTCTCCGTATTTTAGCTCAGTCAGTGCTCGGTACGTGTATGTAAATGTTTTTAAATGGCAACATATCTAAGAAAGACACCAGGAATTTTTCCATTTGGGGTATCTATCTCCATTAAGTCCTGTGCAAAGATAAGAGCATCTCTGTAATAAACATGGCCCAGTGCAGTTGAAAAAGAAAGATCTGCTAGGGTGGTCACTCATTTGCATGCAGGGGACATGGGAACATGGCAAAGGAGACGCTGTAAATCACCCCAGAGCTGGGAGACAGGGCCTCTCGGAACGCCTGGCTCAGAATTATTAATTAAAGCTTCCTCAAGGATGGTTTGTTTGCACATCAGTTGAGCTAAGCCACACTGGTATCCCTGTAAATAATAAGACAGCCCGATTAGGCCTACCCATTAATTAAGTGTCTTTGCTGTGAATAAACAGTGAAATCTTTCAGTCTGAGAGGGCCTATGGCACAGTGATAAATGTGCAGCTGTTGACACTCCTGTAACACAGTCTGACATCTCCATCAGTTCACCGGAGCTCCCTCCCCAGGGACACAAGGCGCGTGTCATGGGAAGATGACATTTCTGCCACACTTGGCCCCTAAAGTTATGTCATATGCAAGTTTACAAATAATCTGAGCTGGGAATAAACAAAAGGGAAAATCGTTCAGGCCCTTAACTGTGACCCTCAACTGTCACATTTAATTGTCTGAGACACTGGTGTGTTTTGGGTACACAAAGTTGGACAACAATAATACAGTGCTTTTACTTTTATAAGAATGTAGAAGTCTGTTATTTAAAAAAGTGATTTGGGGTCCAATTATAGACTCTTCCAAAACCGTAGGCTGTTTTCTAACTTAAAAAAAAGTTTCGGCCCGTACCTCCTCGCTAGCAGCCGTCCGGAGCCAGCCAACCAGCGGAAAATGGCAGACAATTTTTCGCTCCATGATGCCTTATCTGGGTCTGGAAACCCAAACCCTCAAGGATGGCCTGGCCCATGGGGGAACCAGCCTGCTGGGGCAGGGGCCTACCCAGGGGCCTCCTATTCTGGGGCCTACCCCAGGCAGGCACCCCCAGGGGTTTATCCTGGACAGGCACCTCCAGGCGCCTACCCTGGAGCACCTGGAGCTTATTCTGGAGCATCTGGAGTCTACCCAGGGCCACCCAGTGGCCCTGGGGCCTACCCATCTCCTGGACAGCCAAGTGCTCCCGGAGCCTACCCTGCCACTGGCCCCTATGGCGCCCCTGCTGGGCCACTGTCGGTGCCTTATAACCTGCCTTTGCCTGGAGGAGTGGTGCCTCGTATGCTGATAACAATTCTGGGCACGGTGAAGCCTAATGCAAACAGAATTGCTTTAGATTTCAAGAGAGGGAATGATGTTCAGCAAATGCCTTCAAGCTATTGAAGACAGGAACTAGCGTGTATTATGTTTATACCATTCTAAAAGTAGTTCTCTCTCTGCATCAAGCACTAAGTTCCCTTTTATATTGCTGCCCATAGTAGGGCTTTGTAAACTGCAAAATACACACCAAATGGAAAGAATTGGTTTTTTATTGTAATTTTCCCATGAAGCTCTATTGCTAATGGTTAGGTTACAGCATCCGTGAATCAAGTTAACCTTCTAGAACCTAGAACCAAGGTTCCCAAATTCCTCCAACATTCACCTCTATTCCAAAATTTTCCAGGAAGCTATTAGCAAGAACCAGTAGGATAGGGGAGAAGCACCGCCGTGTTCATCACTACAAAACTCGAGAACAAATTCACTGAACGCGTTTGTTAGGGGATTTGACTTCCTCCCAAGGAAGATCGTTGCCTTCTGTTGTCTTTTGCTCTGTCCCTAGAGCCCACATCTCACAGTTTCTAGTCCAGAGTCCAGATAGAGTTGGCAGAGAAAAGTGGGAGGTGCAAAGACTACTCACCCTGGTGTTCCGGATGAAAGAGATGAAGGGAAGAGAGGACAGTCAGCCATGCAGGCCTCAGGGGCTTGTTCCCCAAACAGGGCAAGGGCAGGAAATGCAGAGGCAAGTAAACTGAGCTTCTGGGACTCTCGCCAGCCTTGCCTTGGCATAGTCTGCATCTGAGATTCTGTCCAATCAGATGAGCCACCCGTCCTCAGAGAGGTAACTATCAGGGGTGGGTAAAGCTGGCCTGATATGACCAACCTTGCAATAGAGTTTCTTACATTCATCTTTTCTGTCCCCCACTAGACTTGAGTTCCTTGAAAACAAACCACACATCCCTTCATCTCTGCACCCCGTCCAGAGCCTTGCAGAGTCTTCACTGTCATCACATTCAAGCGCAGGCTGTATAAAAGGAGGAAGTGGGAATGGAATGGATGGGTAGCGTGCTGTGAATATGGTGACACTCAGTAGATCGCTGGCCACATGGACAGTGGAAGGGGATTTTCACAGAGCCACCAAAACCAATATTCCAGGTTCACCTAACATAATGTAACTGAGAATCCTTGGTTCTAATTTGAGACACCTGATACGTAAAGGAAGAAGCATGATGGAGGTCCCAGAGACCGTATTTATTACTCAATGGGGCAGGAACTTGGGAGAAGGCACTGGTGTCCAGGAGAAGAGTTCAGGCCAGTGAATGAAGCCCCATCATGAGCCAGGAACTGAACTAGTCCTGGCTGAAAATGCAACCACAGCACACACTTCTGCTCTCAAGGGGCTTAGGGTTCAGCGGGGGACAGACTTACGTAATATATGGGTGAGACAAAGTCACAAGTGTGAGAAGCCATGTCTGCTCATTTCTGCTTGTCAAGATAATTTCACACAGTCCCTGACTCTGTGAGGCCATGCACCTCTTTGGGAAGATGCTTTGAAGACAAAACAGGATGGAGCACATGGCCCCTACACCACTTGCCTGAGTCACGACACTCCTTAAAAGATGAATGACCCTAGCCTTGTCTTTTCCTACACGGAAGATAACGTTTGACAGGGTTAGTGACTATGCCTCTGTAATTCATAACTACATGCATTTTAGTCATCTATAACCAAATATACTCTTGCACCCAGACTATGACGTGATTTTGCACGTACTGAACTTTCACCACTCGTCCATGAACTGTAAGCTGAAACACCATGTTGGAGCCTCTGACGGAACTGCTCCCGGGCTGTAGGCCTCCATCTACAGTCTTCAGTAAGGCTTCTGAATAAAACTAACTTTAATTCTTTAAAAGCTTGATTTGTTGTTCTTTAGTCGACACATAACAACCCAAAGAATCATTACAAAACATAGGCTGGAAGGGTGAGGAGTGGGGCCATCGCTTTTTTTAACTGAAATGATCTGAGGAGACGTTTATGGTATTAGGAGCTGAGTGCAGAAGGATTCTGGGACATTAAGAAGAGGAGGTGGAATTCTAATCAGGGTGAGAAGCAATATAAATAACAAACAGAATGTGAATGTTACATTAGGGGAAGACAGAAGGAGAAGGAAAAATAATAGCAGTCTCCTTTAGTGCAGAGTAAAGGATCAGAGAGAGTGTAAAGAAAGGTAAACCGAGGTCAGACTGTAGACAGCCTCTGATGCCAGGTGAAGGGGCTGCGATGTATACATGAGCAATGGAGTGATAGGATGAGAGTCAGCCTCAGTGTGCAAAACGAAGCAGGGGGAGAAGGATGGGCATCGGGAGATGGTTATGAAGCCATTGCAGTAACCCAATGTGCGCCAACCAAAAAAAGAATGAAGTTCATGCTGTGGGGTTGAGAGGAAATGATGAAGTAAGAGACCTTGAGAGGCCGAGTGCGCTGGCTCACGCCTGTAATCCCAACACTTTGGAAGGCCGAGGAGAGTGGATCATTTGAGGTTGGGGGTTCGAGACCAGCCTGACCAACATGGAGAAACCTTGTCTCTACTAAACAATACAAAAATTGCCGGTCATGGTGGTGCCTGCCTGTAATCCCAGCTACTCAGGAGTTTGAGGCAGGAGAATCGCTTGAACCCGGGAGGCAGAGGTTGCAGTGAGCCAAGAACATGCCACTGCACTCCAGCCTGGGCAACAGGAGAGAAACTCCATCTCAAAAAATAATAATAATAAATAAAATTAAATTAAACATTAAAAAAAAGAGAGAGACCTTAAGAAGAAAGAACCAAAGAACCTGTCACAGCTGGAAGAGTGAGGAATGAAGCCTGAACAGAAGTCTCAGGTCTGTGGGCAGGGCAGGCAGGCTCGGGGCGGGCAGATGCCCTCACGCTCTCACATGGCTGAGGCATCAACCTGGGGGCTCATCCATGTGCTTGTTCGCGGGAACTTTCCCTGCACATACCCATTTGTTAGGCTTGGAATATACATTTTAACAAACATTCCAAAGATAGACAACCCATTACAAAGGAGTTGTGAAGACCAAGGTTTGAAGCCTCCAAGTAGCAGGCTTCAGAGATAATAGTCCTTGGATCACTCTTCACTCTGGAATGTCTTGGAGAAATTTTTACTTAAATTGTGAGTCATAGGAAAATATACTATCATACCTTCAAAAATCCCAGAGACTCTCTGGTTGACACACACAGAACCCATAGGCAGGCACCTGGACTTCAGACTTTTCTGTCTCTTACATCCCAAGCAAATGCCCCCATATCTGTCTTGAGCTGGGACCTCCTTGGCTTGGTTTCAAAGTGGCAACCTGGAAGCTAACCTCTTGCAGCCAGCATTGATGTTGGTGTCCTTCAGAAAGAACCCCACCTACTTCGTTGCGTTTTTTTTTCTCTTCACATTACATTGTCCTTGTCTTAATAGACAAAAAAAGAAAAAAAATAGGAAGGGCTTTGAACTTCAAATTCCATAGACTTGTGTGAACTCAAAAGTATCTGAAACAGGTCTTAATCAATTTAGAAAGTTTGTTTTGTCAGTGTTAAGGATGCACCCATGATACAGCCTCAGGAGGTTCTGACGACATGTGCCCAAAGTGGTGGGGTCCAGCCTGCTTTTACACATTTTAAAGAGACATAAGACATCAATCAATACATGTAAGATTTACATTGGTTCGATCTGGAAGCGTGGGGCAACTTGAGGCAGGGGTTTCCAGGTCATAGGTAGATTTTAAATGTTTGACTGGCAGTTGGTTGGAAGAGTTATTATCAGCAGAAAGGAATGTCTGGATTACAAAGGGCTTGTGGAGACCAAGCTTTTGTCATGCAGATGAAGTTTCCAAGGAGCAGCCTGCAGAGAGAATAGACTGTAAATGTTTCTTATCAGACTGAATGTCTGTGTCGATGTTACTGCTGCAGGGTATAATGAAGCCTGTCCAACGTCCTCTTCCACCATGGCCTCAGCTAGATTTTCAGGTTAACTCTGGAATGCCTTTGGCCAAGACAAAGGATCTATTCAGAAGGTTGGGGGACTTTAGAATTTTATTTGAGGTTTATACTTGCCACCAGAATTTGTTGGCTTTAGGAGTCACACTTTTGAAAGGATCTTTCTGCAGGAAACAACCCTGTTTCCTGAGTCACAGTGGCAGGAAGGTGGAAGGGGTGTGGGCCCCATGGCATCCTTCCTATCCCGCTGGGGACCCCGCGATCATGCCTCAGTTCTTTAGTGCAACTGTCTCAAAGCAAATAAAGTGGAGGGATAAGCTTGATTCTCAGGGGTGCCAGTTCGACTGAATTTTTACAGGAAGAAATGTGAAACAAACAAACAGAAACAGCGAAAGAATACCTCCAACCCCCGACACAAGCGGACCTAAGGGTTTGTTGGGTAGAGGAGGACAACCTCTCAACCTCTCTCGCCTCACCTCTCAAGGCCTCACTCCAAACCTGACCTTTATCCAAAATTGCATCTCATCCTACTGAATATTAGCTGGAGCTTACATTTGCTAAGGTTACATTAAGAGCATTCACATTTTTTTCAATAGCAAAAAGCCACATTATTCAAACCACAGTGAAAACAACAATACTGGCCGGGCACAGTGGTTCACACCTGTAATCTCAGCACTTTGGGAGGCCGAGGCAGGCAGATCACAAGGTCAAGAGATCGAGACCACCCTGGCCAACATGGTAAAATGCCATCTCTACTAAAAATACAAAAATCAGCTGGGTGTGGTGGAGCATGCCTGCAGTCCCAGCTACTCGGGAGGCTGAGGCAGGAGAATTGTTTGAACCTGGGAGGCAGAGTTTGCAGTGAGCCGAGCTCACACCACTGCACTCCAGCCTGGCAACAAAGCGAGTCTCCCTCACAAAAAAAAAAAAAAAAAAAAAAAAAAAATTATAATAATAATACTAATGACATTAAATAAATAGGTAAATAAATAAAGTTTTTATTTATTTGTCATTTAGTATTTTCCAAGCCATTTGCTAAGTACTTGTAATCCTTACCAAAACAAACAAAAAAAGGGTGAAAAAGATGAGAAGGTGAGGTTGGTCGTTGTCTTAGTCCCTTCAGGCTACTGGAACAAAAATACCACATGCTGGGTAACTTGGAAAGAACAGAAATTCATTTCCCACAGTTACGGAGCTGCGAAGTCGCAGATCAAGGCGCTGGCATAGTCTGTGCCTGGTGAGGGTTGCTTCCTGCTCCGCAGACGGTAGCTTCTCTCTGCGTCCTCACAACGTGGAAAGGCGGAACAAGCTCCTCCTTGGTGGGCTTCTTGTCTAAGGGCACTTATCCACACTCAAGACCTCATCACCTCCCAAAGCCTCCACCTCTCAGTGTTTCACATTGGGGGTTACCAGTTCAACATAAAAGTTTCGGGGGGACACAGCTCAGCAGTAGTTGATCCTTCACCTGTGTGAGTGAACTGTAGCACAGAGCAGCTAAAACTGTTGCTTAGTTTCAAGAGCACGATTTGAGCCAGGCCTATCAGACTACAAAGCCTGCCTGCTTACACCTTCCGTGGAAACAGGCATCAAGCGGACAAGCTGGGCAACTTCATTTAGATTTTAGGAGCAGTAGAGGTGAACTAGAAAGATGCATGTTTAATGTGAGTGTTGGACTTGACAAAAAGAGGTAATTCAAGTGTATCTGGAAGCTCCAGTCATACTTTATTTTTGTCATGACTCTTTATAATGACCCAATAGCTTAATGTAATTCTAGTGGAATTAGACTTGAAAAGTTTGAATGTATATGTTGGATCTCATTCTGCTCCAGTGACAATTGCCCTTAACTGGAACGTGCTGGCCTGACCCCCAGCCCATCTGGGCACCCAGAGGGAGCATTGGCCAGGACCTGGTTCAGCTGGTCTGGCCAACCAGGTAACACTCCCTTTGCTTAATTCTTCAGGAAGGCTGCACCATATATATTTTTGGCCATACAGTCTTCTCGTTAATGGACTCAAGAAGCACAAGACCAAAATTTCAGGAACCATCGCAGAGGCCTGAATGTCCACTGCAGAGCTCATCCAGTCCGAAAATCCTTCTACTTCCCTCATTTGCTTCTACCCAGCCTCAGCTGTCCTCTAGTCTTTTTGTATTTTGCTCTTCTTGTGGTTAGATAACAGCTGCTCAGCAGTCTTCTATAATTACAAGATTCTGAAAAACAGTTTCCACCATGGTAAACCCATAAAAGAGGGTGAAATTCTTATTCCTTAAAGCAGAAAATCTCTGCTTCAGAGGTGTGTGAAGTCTCCATCTGAAGTTGCAACCTCAGGTTTCAAGCACTAAGAGATGTCTGCAGAAAAATATCAGCAGGCGCTCCTCTGCCCTGGTGAGTGCAGGTCCATTCCCTTCCAGGTACGTGCCTGAGTGTGCACACCTCCCACGCACCACAGATCTGAAAGGGAAGCTGGACCCGGCAGGAGCCTAGCATGAAAAGGCCACACACCTTGAGAGGAAAACAGGGACTGACCCAGAAAATGCTCCAATCTGTTTGCACTAACAGGTTCCTCCTTTACCATTTCCTCCTAATGGTCAGCAGCTCCAGACACTAAAAATACCCACCCTTCCTAAACACTGAGTATCCCAGATTTTACTCTTCATGCAGCATCTGACAATGGAACCACGTGTCCATGGTATTCTACAATGTTTGATCTGCAGATTGTTTTCATTTATAGGATGGGTATTGGAAGGAATTGGATATCCCAGCAAAGTCGGTTTATGAACTTGTCTTCTTGAGAGACACAATTTCTCCCAGGTAGAACCTATAGAGCAGATAATAAGAGCGGTGCAGTACTTCTTTTACTAATTCGTTTGAGTTCACATTTCACATCTCAAAATGCAGGAAGAAAGGGTTTCCAATGTTATTTGACCCAATCCTTGCTTCAATTCCCCTGGCATTTATCTCTCTTGTGTATGAAAAGCTTCTTTTGAAGTCAGAACTCCAGGCATGGAGGAAGAAGAAATTCGTCAAGAGAATTGAACTCAGAAAGATTAAAATGTAGAGTTTTAATATAGCTGTAGCTGACACCTGTCAAAGAGATAAAAGGAATACTTTGGATTCTAAGAACAGTGCCAGGACTATGAAGCACTACTTTAAAATACGTATTATTTTGATTGAAATTTGTGGAGGAAAAAATCAATATAATCAACCATTCTAGTAAATGGATACACTGAGAGAATGTACTTGGCTCTAAAGTATTTATTTTTTAAATGGAAAAAAAAGCCTTCAGTGAACACATTTTTTATAGGTTTTCTAACAGGCAATATTTCTAAGTGTACTTAACCTAGAGAATTTTCTTTTCCAGTTTTATCTGGAGTTATTCCCACATAAAAAACCTTCTTAACTCTAAATGAAAGTTGATAAATTATCCGTATATTACCAACATAGTTGCGATAGGATATCAGAGTCTCAAAGTTTTGAAAAAATAGAAATTTAGAAATGATCGGTTAATCCCTCTCCAAAAAAGAACAATTGTATTAAAATCCGCCCTTATATAGAAAAGAAAGATGAAATCTTGAGAGAGTCATGTCAACATTTAACCCTTCTCATTAATGTTTCCTCTCACACTCAAATCCCAAAACTACAGAATGCAATTGTAAGAGTTTTACTATTAAATCAAATTTCTTTATGAATATTCTAGAAAATGATGGCCAAAAACAGAGGTCAGTTTGTGTCTTCCAAATCTAAGGATTAGATGTAAAAGTATTTTCATGACTTGTTTGCCCTGAATTTTCTGATTTGTGTAATTATAAGGAAAGTTCAAATATTATCATGAAAAACTTTTAAGATTGCACGTAATAAGTTATATTAAAATACTATAATGACAATTCTTGTTAACCATGAAACAGCACCCTGAAGCATGAAGTTCAGGCTCGATAAATATTTATTTCTGTTGTTTCATCAACTCAATGCTTTATAAATTATGATTGATTGCTGCATATAACTTCAAGGTTGACATTTTCTTTAATTTACTCTCAGGAAAAGAAAGTGGAGATTTAAGATACTGTCCCCCTTGCTCAGCATATGAGAACATAAAACCTGAAAGGACAGACGACTTTAGGGAGAGGTAATGAGTTCTTTTTGACAGGCAGAGTTTGAGGTGTCTCTGAGTCATTCAAGGAGACATCCACACCTGGTGATAGATTGGTCCAGTCTGAAGCCTGGAGGACCAGAGCAGGTTCTGGACATGAACTTGGGAGTCCTGGGCACTTACGATGGCTGAAAGCCTGAGAATGGCGAGAGTCCCCAGCAAACAGGCATCAACAGGGAAGACAAGGGTACGAGTGATGGTGCCACAGTTGAATGGGCAGAAGAGAGAGGCCCAAAGAGGAGACTGAGGAGGAAGTGGCAGCACCATGAGGTCAAGGAAAGGGGCCTCCAATAGGAAAGAGTATTCCACTGTGTCTGAAGCTTCGGGGAAGTCGAACAAGACTGAATCCAAGAGTGGTTGTTGAAATTAAGAAAAGTTCATCCAGGGCAAATGGTTTGGTGAAAGCAAAGCCAGATTATCTGGCTGAGGTAGTGACTGGCAAGAAAGGATGTGGAAACTGGAAGCATAAATGGCTCTTTTGAGATGTTTGGCCATGAAGAGGAAGAGATAGGGCAAGTGTTTTTGAGGGAATGTGGTGGCCGAGGGAAGTCTGATGCTACTTGTTATAAAGGAGTCCATAGACACAGGGGCATAGGACAATCAAGTGAGGTTCTTTGAAAAGACACAAGAAGATGGGATCCAGAGAGAGTCAAGCCCACATTTAATTCCTAATTCCACCTCCCTCTAGTTATGCACTTGAGCAAGTCTCTGCATCTGGAGTAGAGATAGTTATATCTATTGCAAAGAGGCAGGGTGAGAGATGTATGCATGAATGCCAATTGCACAGTGCCTGGCACATGACAAACACATAGAAGGTTACTATGAGACTGGCAGGTCAGTGGTTAGTGATGTGGCTGTGGCTGTGGTGCTTGTGGTTGTGGGGGAAGCTATAGGGTTAGCTAGCAAATTACAGAGCAACCTTTATACTCACATCACAACTCCAGCTTCGTGTCTCCAGTGGCACTCAAGAGATATTAAGACTATGTTGAACTAAATAAAAATAACAATACATCTTGTCAAAACATGCAGTACGCAGCAAAAAAACACTGCTTAAAGGAATGTTTGTAGCACCAAATACATATATTAGAAAAATAATCAAATTGAAGCAGGAAAACAATAAAGGAAATCAATGAAATCAAAAGCTGTTTCTTTGGCAAGATCAATACAATTGATAAACCTCTAGTCAGTCCAACAAAGGAAAAAAAGAATAAAGACATATTGCTAATATTAGACATGAAAGAGGGGCCATCACTACAGATTTCATTATGTTAAGAGGAAAATAAAGGAGTAAATATTAAGGACAGTCCCATGCCCACATATTTGACAACAGATGAAATGAACCAATATCTTGAAAGATACTACACCTCATCTGTTGCAGCGATAACACAGTAGCATCTTTTCATCTCTGATTTTTCCCTGACCTTAGTGCTGAATCTTCTTCCTCACTTTACTAATATAAATTTCTCTCATGTTTAGCTCAGTACCTAACACTTAGAGAGGTATGCATTTGCGTGTTTCTCAAATGAATGAGTCGCTCCTCATTTCCATCCTCATTCCTCTCCTTTTCTCCATGTCTTACTTATCTCACTATCAAAAATTTAACTCTCAGTTCTAGGGAGATAATAATTTAGCATCCAATTTCCATCAAGCTCCAGGTTCGTATTTCCAGCTATCTGAAGGATACGTCCATCAGAATGATCTGCATCTACTCCGAACAAACAGTCTGCTGAACTCATGACCTCTGCTGGCTTTACTCCTGATGCTGCAGCTCTCTGTAGTAAACCAATGATCTCCATCACTAAAACCCTAAGTTTGCATGATGCTATGTTTCCTTTTCCCTTGATTTTTTTTTTTTTTTTTTTTTTTTTTTTTTT
>NW_016804646.1:2788058-2866781 GCF_001698545.2 Rhinopithecus bieti
TATTGGAAGGAATTGGATATCCCAGCAAAGTCGGTTTATGAACTTGTCTTCTTGAGAGACACAATTTCTCCCAGGTAGAACCTATAGAGCAGATAATAAGAGCGGTGCAGTACTTCTTTTACTAATTCGTTTGAGTTCACATTTCACATCTCAAAATGCAGGAAGAAAGGGTTTCCAATGTTATTTGACCCAATCCTTGCTTCAATTCCCCTGGCATTTATCTCTCTTGTGTATGAAAAGCTTCTTTTGAAGTCAGAACTCCAGGCATGGAGGAAGAAGAAATTCGTCAAGAGAATTGAACTCAGAAAGATTAAAATGTAGAGTTTTAATATAGCTGTAGCTGACACCTGTCAAAGAGATAAAAGGAATACTTTGGATTCTAAGAACAGTGCCAGGACTATGAAGCACTACTTTAAAAATACGTATTATTTTGATTGAAATTTGTGGAGGAAAAAATCAATATAATCAACCATTCTAGTAAATGGATACACTGAGAGAATGTACTTGGCTCTAAAGTATTTATTTTTTAAATGGAAAAAAAAGCCTTCAGTGAACACATTTTTTATAGGTTTTCTAACAGGCAATATTTCTAAGTGTACTTAACCTAGAGAATTTTTCTTTTCCAGTTTTATCTGGAGTTATTCCCACATAAAAAACCTTCTTAACTCTAAATGAAAGTTGATAAATTATCCGTATATTACCAACATAGTTGCGATAGGATATCAGAGTCTCAAAGTTTTGAAAAAATAGAAATTTAGAAATGATCGGTTAATCCCTCTCCAAAAAAGAACAATTGTATTAAAAATCCGCCCTTATATAGAAAAGAAAGATGAAATCTTGAGAGAGTCATGTCAACATTTAACCCTTCTCATTAATGTTTCCTCTCACACTCAAATCCCAAAACTACAGAATGCAATTGTAAGAGTTTTACTATTAAATCAAATTTCTTTATGAATATTCTAGAAAATGATGGCCAAAAACAGAGGTCAGTTTGTGTCTTCCAAATCTAAGGATTAGATGTAAAAGTATTTTCATGACTTGTTTGCCCTGAATTTTCTGATTTGTGTAATTATAAGGAAAGTTCAAATATTATCATGAAAACTTTTAAGATTGCACGTAATAAGTTATATTAAAATACTATAATGACAATTCTTGTTAACCATGAAACAGCACCCTGAAGCATGAAGTTCAGGCTCGATAAATATTTATTTCTGTTGTTTCATCAACTCAATGCTTTATAAATTATGATTGATTGCTGCATATAACTTCAAGGTTGACATTTTCTTTAATTTACTCTCAGGAAAAGAAAGTGGAGATTTAAGATACTGTCCCCTTGCTCAGCATATGAGAACATAAAACCTGAAAGGACAGACGACTTTAGGGAGAGGTAATGAGTTCTTTTGACAGGCAGAGTTTGAGGTGTCTCTGAGTCATTCAAGGAGACATCCACACCTGGTGATAGATTGGTCCAGTCTGAAGCCTGGAGGACCAGAGCAGGTTCTGGACATGAACTTGGGAGTCCTGGGCACTTACGATGGCTGAAAGCCTGAGAATGGCGAGAGTCCCCAGCAAACAGGCATCAACAGGGAAGACAAGGGTACGAGTGATGGTGCCACAGTTGAATGGGCAGAAGAGAGAGGCCCAAAGAGGAGACTGAGGAGGAAGTGGCAGCACCATGAGGTCAAGGAAAGGGGCCTCCAATAGGAAAGAGTATTCCACTGTGTCTGAAGCTTCGGGGAAGTCGAACAAGACTGAATCCAAGAGTGGTTGTTGAAATTAAGAAAAGTTCATCCAGGGCAAATGGTTTGGTGAAAGCAAAGCCAGATTATCTGGCTGAGGTAGTGACTGGCAAGAAAGGATGTGGAAACTGGAAGCATAAATGGCTCTTTTGAGATGTTTGGCCATGAAGAGGAAGAGATAGGGCAAGTGTTTTGAGGGAATGTGGTGGCCGAGGGAAGTCTGATGCTACTTGTTATAAAGGAGTCCATAGACACAGGGGCATAGGACAATCAAGTGAGGTTCTTTGAAAAGACACAAGAAGATGGGATCCAGAGAGAGTCAAGCCCACATTTAATTCCTAATTCCACCTCCCTCTAGTTATGCACTTGAGCAAGTCTCTGCATCTGGAGTAGAGATAGTTATATCTATTGCAAAGAGGCAGGGTGAGAGATGTATGCATGAATGCCAATTGCACAGTGCCTGGCACATGACAAACACATAGAAGGTTACTATGAGACTGGCAGGTCAGTGGTTAGTGATGTGGCTGTGGCTGTGGTGCTTGTGGTTGTGGGGAAGCTATAGGGTTAGCTAGCAAATTACAGAGCAACCTTTATACTCACATCACAACTCCAGCTTCGTGTCTCCAGTGGCACTCAAGAGATATTAAGACTATGTTGAACTAAATAAAATAACAATACATCTTGTCAAAACATGCAGTACGCAGCAAAAAAACACTGCTTAAAGGAATGTTTGTAGCACCAAATACATATATTAGAAAATAATCAAATTGAAGCAGGAAAACAATAAAGGAAATCAATGAAATCAAAAGCTGTTTCTTTGGCAAGATCAATACAATTGATAAACCTCTAGTCAGTCCAACAAAGGAAAAAAAGAATAAAGACATATTGCTAATATTAGACATGAAAGAGGGGCCATCACTACAGATTTCATTATGTTAAGAGGAAAATAAAGGAGTAAATATTAAGGACAGTCCCATGCCCACATATTTGACAACAGATGAAATGAACCAATATCTTGAAAGATACTACACCTCATCTGTTGCAGCGATAACACAGTAGCATCTTTTCATCTCTGATTTTCCCTGACCTTAGTGCTGAATCTTCTTCCTCACTTTACTAATATAAATTTCTCTCATGTTTAGCTCAGTACCTAACACTTAGAGAGGTATGCATTTGCGTGTTTCTCAAATGAATGAGTCGCTCCTCATTTCCATCCTCATTCCTCTCCTTTTCTCCATGTCTTACTTATCTCACTATCAAAATTTAACTCTCAGTTCTAGGGAGATAATAATTTAGCATCCAATTTCCATCAAGCTCCAGGTTCGTATTTCCAGCTATCTGAAGGATACGTCCATCAGAATGATCTGCATCTACTCCGAACAAACAGTCTGCTGAACTCATGACCTCTGCTGGCTTTACTCCTGATGCTGCAGCTCTCTGTAGTAAACCAATGATCTCCATCACTAAAACCCTAAGTTTGCATGATGCTATGTTTCCTTTTCCCTTGATTTTTTTTTTTTTTTTTTTTTGAGGTGGATTCTCTCTCTGTTGCCCAGGCTGGAGTGCAGTGGTGCGATCTCGGCTCACTGCAAGCTCCACCTCCCAGGTTCACACCATTCTCCTGCCTCAGCCTCCCAAGTAGCTGGGACTACAGGCACCCACCACCATACCCGTTTAATTTATTTTGTATTTTTAGTACAGACAGTATCTCACCGTGTTAGCCAGGATGGTTTTGATCTCCTGACCTCGTGATCCACCCACCTCGGCTTCCCAAAGTGCTGGGATTACAGACATGCGCCACCGCACCCAGCCTTTTCCCTTGATTTTTAAGTCTTGGACATAGTTTCTTCCTAATGATCCCCAACTCCACCCTCTGTTTCCCCGTTGCTCCTGGCTTAGGCTTTCATCTCTCATTGGAGTAATTCAACATCTCCTAAAACGCCATCCTATTCATGGTTCTCCTTGCACAAATTCACCCCTGAACACAAGTCTCATTGCTAAAGAGAAGTGGCATTTCCAGAAAGTGTTTCAGTAGAGCATTCAGCCTTCTTTTCTTCTAGATCATAACTGTATCTCAGGACCCGTTTCCTCCTATCCTTATTTTTTTCAAACTAAGAATAAGCTCCAAGATTTGCCTTTGAATCCCCAGTTTTCTATGGCTCTCCTGTGTAGCAGAAGTTGGTGCTAGCTTACTTCCTCTCAAAAAATTGACCAGTGTGGGAGGAAGATATCACAATTCTAGTGGACACGTCCACTGCCGTTAGAAATGACACATCCCCCGACTCAAATGTACAAAAGTCTTTGACTCTAGTGACCAGACTGTACATTAATTTCATCTCCCCTATATCTCCGTGTTTTCCCTTCACATATCATCACACTCACCAGAGATTTTTACTTATGCCCAGTGAATTTCGTTGATCTCCTCTCCTTCCATCATAACCCTGAAGAGCCAGGTGATTTTTTATGGTCTTAAAGATCATAAGTATACATTAAACTATGATTAGCCAGCTGCATCCCAAATCATCTTTAAACCTTCCATCAGTACTAAAATGTTACCCTGATCATAACCCACTTCCAGTTTAGACGAATTCCCCATTTCTCTAGGGTTATGTGTGATTCTGCGAGGAGGCATGGTTTCTGTCAGGAGCTGAGCCTTTGGAGAGTGCCAGGACTGAGGTCACTTTACTGTTTTGTGTCTTCTCTTTGCTCCTCCAAGCCCAATCTCCACCTGCTCTACGTTCTGGGAGGCAGATTTGTATCCAAGCATCAGAGGCCTCCCAGACTTTGGCTTCCACAAAGCCTCAGCCATTAGGCTTTATCAATAGAGATCTGTTGGAAAAAAGATGGAGGGAAGGTGTTTTTTCCTCCAGCTTCTTACAGGTGCAGCACTGCCTGTGGAGTGGCTATGTCCTTCCATGAAAGTGGATAGCTCCTCTCTGGTGACCTCCTGTCCCTCAAGTGTAACCCTCAGATTTCAGTCATCACTCCAACACTTCATGCCTCTGCCCTAGGGGTGATGATGGCTCTGCCCCCTGTTAATAGTTCTGGGAAACTACACTGTTCCTTGTGATTTTCCAACACCGTGTCCACACCTTTGGAAAATAGGCCCTTTATTAAACTTTCCTCAAATACGAAATTTGACTGTGCCCCATGTTTTCTGTTGGGACTCTGGCAGACATAACCCCTTAGTGTGTGATGTGGCTTGGCTGTGTCCCCACCCAAATCTCATCTTGAGTTGTAGCTCTCATAATTCCCATGTGTTGTGGGAGGGACCCGGTGGGAGATAATTGAACCACGGTGGCAGTTTCCCCCATATTGTTCTCATGGCAGTGAATAAGTCTCATAAGATCCCCTGGTTTTACAAGGGGAAATCCCTTTCTCTTGGCTCTCATTCCGTCTTGCCACCAGCATGTAAGAAGTGCCTTTCGGGCTGGGCGCGGTGGCTCAAGCCTGTAATCCCAGCACTTTAGGAAGCCGAGACGGGCAGATCACGAGGTCAGGAGATCAAGACCATCCCTGCTAACACAGTGAAACCCCGTCTCTACTAAAAAATACAAAAAACTAGCCGGGCCAGGTGGCGGGCGCCTGTAGTCCCAGCTACTCCGGAGGCTGAGGCAGGAGAATGGCGGGAACCCGGGAGGTGGAGCTTGCAGTGAGCTGAGATCCTGAGATCCGGCCACTGCACTCCAGCCCGGGTGACAGAGCGAGACTCCGTCTCAAAAAAAAAAAAAAAAAAAAAAAAAAAAAAAAAAAAAAAAGTGCCTTTGGCCTTCTGCCATGATCGTGAGGCCTCCCTAGCTACGTGGAGCTGTGAGTCCATTAAACCTCTTTTCCTTTATAAATTACCCAGTCTTGGGTATATCTTTATCAGCAGCCTGAAAATGGACTAATACAGTGTGTGACTTTATGTCACTTAGTTAACATCTAGAAAGATATTTCTCGTTGGTAAAATGGGAATTCTATTACTTATCTTTGAGAGTTTTGTGAAAAACAAAACAAAGAATCCCTTCTACAAGCAGGAAGCTCAACTCTCTATAATAAAAATAGGATAAGTGTAATATCATTGAACTAAATTTCTGCATAGACAAAATGGGAAAGACAAAATACATCCTTCTGCCATGATCGTGAGGCCTCCCTAGCTACGTGGAGCTGTGAGTCCATTAAACCTCTTTTCCTTTATAAATTACCCAGTCTTGGGTATATCTTTATCAGCAGCCTGAAAATGGACTAATACAGTGTGTGACTTTATGTCACTTAGTTAACATCTAGAAAGATATTTCTCGTTGGTAAAATGGGAATTCTATTACTTATCTTTGAGAGTTTTGTGAAAACAAAACAAAGAATCCCTTCTACAAGCAGGAAGCTCAACTCTCTATAATAAAAATAGGATAAGTGTAATATCATTGAACTAAATTTCTGCATAGACAAAATGGGAAAGACAAAATACATGAATGTTAATAAGTTCTGATAACCCACTACCATTAGACCAGCCCAAAAGACAAAATACACACTGGAAAACATTCTTGCCATATACACAATAAATAAACCTTATAATATATAATACACTCTTATTCATCAATATAAAGAACTAGAAAATGAATGCAATAGCAAAATAGCTAAAGGTAGTAAGAGAAAAACAAACAAGCAGATTTGACATTTTTAAAAGATGCTCAACCACATACTTTGTAAAAGATATACAAATTAAAACCGCATTGAAATATGTTAGCTTTTGTTGTTTTTACCCGTTGAATCCAAAAAGATTGAAAAGTAGGGTAATATATCCTGTTGATGAGGATGTGAGGCAATCTGAACTCTCACGCATCATTGACAGGAATACGAATTGGTACAACCCCTTTGGAGCGAAACTTAACAATATCTAATAAATAAAAAAATGCACATATCCTCTGGCCCAGCAATTCTACTTCCAGAAATTAATTTTCTAGGTATACATACACAAGTGAAAAAGACACACATACCAAGCTATTCATCATAGCACTGTTTGCAGACACCAAAGATGGGGCCAGTCTGTCTCCACCAGTGTTGGACGCATATAGGCGCTTGGTCTCCTCCAGCTAGGCTCAGCTGGAACCAGCTGTATTAGGGTTCTCTAGAGGGACAGGACTAATAGGATAGATGTATATATGAAAGGGAATTTATTAAGGAGTATTGATTTCCACAATCACAAGGTGAGGTCCCACAATAGGCCGTCTGCAAGCTGAGGAGAAGGAAGCCAATCTGAGTCCCAAAACCTCAAGAGTAGGGAAGCCGACAGTGCAGCCTTCAATCTGTGACCAAAAGCCCGAGAGCCCCGACAAACTGCTGGTGTAAGCCCACGAGTCCAAAACTGAAGAACTTGGAGTCCAAGGGCAGAAAGCATCCAGCACAGAAGAAAGAGGAAGGCTGGAAGACTCAGCCAGTCTAGTACTTCCACATTCTTCTGCCTGCTTTTATTCTAGCCATGCTGGCAGCTGATTAGATGGTGCTCACCCAGATTGAGTGTGGTTCTGCCTCTCCCAGTCCACTGACTCAAAAGTGAATCTCTTTTGGCAACACCCTCACAGACACACCCAGGAACAATACTTTGCATTCTTCAATCCAATCAAGTTGACACTCAGTATTAAGGCTGGTTTCCCAGAATTCCCTTCCTTGTAAGTTTCTGGATTGCAGCTCATCACAAGAGACATGTGCAAGAGCTGGAAGACAGTACTGCAGCATGTGTCGAGCTTGAAAGCTGGTGCATAGCAGGTGTTATTGCCCCTCCCAGCATGCTGCTCGCTGACTTGCAGACAGGGCAGCAGCCAGTTGTGCAGCTCCTACTGCATTCGTCTCTGAATCTCAGTTAGGTGTGCATCTGGCTCCATGGAAAAGGGCACCAGCTTAGCTGGCAGGTGCCCTGAGTGGTCAAAAATAAATGTGGTGAGAGAAAGCCACAGTTTTCGCTCATCCTCTCAGGTTCTAGTTTTTCCTTGCCCCAGCCCCGTCCCTGCTTTATGGCCAACAGCCCACCCCGCTGACTTCAGGCAGAGCACCAGGTGCCGAGTCAAGACTTACACGGGTTGCTGGCTCCAACGCCCAGAGCAGAATTCGACTGTGTGAGGTCTTACTCTTCCAGATCTCTCAGAGTGGTCCCGCTTGCCTGATGAAACCCCAATAGATAAAATTAGTTAAATCATAAGCACCAAAGTGTATAGTCATCAAAAATAATGAGGTAGATTTATACATGGACATAAAGCAATGCACAAGGTTATATAAAGTGAAAAAAAATGAGGTTCAGAAAAATGTACCTGGTGCGCTACTTTCTAGGCAATAAAGAAGTGAGAAAATGCACACAGATACACTGAACAGGCATCTGTCGTGTGCCCACTCATCACAGGCTATCGCTGGAAGGATGTAAAACCTGTTTCCTCTCCTCGGGGGATGAGACCTGGGAAAGATGGGGAGGATGGTACTGCCTTGTCTGTCTTTTGTGCTGTTTGATTTTTTTCATGCACTTGTATTAATTTTTAAAATAATGATAGTGACATTTTAAAAGTGAAATAACACTGAAATCTCTGGGTATAATCTCCTGAGTGTCAGTGGCGCTCAGGACGCCTCAGCTTCCTTTCTGTCCCTACCTCGCCGCCTATGCAGGGTCATCCCATGCTTCATGCCTCCACGGGACAATATGATGCTGTGAGCCATGCTATGGGTGTGATGAATAGCACAGGCCAGGCAATGAGGAGGTGCTCATCTGCGGCCGTCAGTCAATGACGCATCTAAAGGAAGAGCATTGAGGCAATGAGGAGGTGCTCATCTGCGGCAGTCAGATCCAATGACTGAAATCCAATGACGCATCTAAAGGAAGAGCATTGTTGGACGTGAGTTTAGTTGTGGGAGTAGAAAGTAAAGAGAAATATTCAATAGTTTGTTCTTGAAGAAAAAAAAAGGAGAATCTCAAAAGTATACAAAGGGTGCAGGACAAAAGGAAATATTTCCTATGGCTGTTGGCCTTCTATATTTTCCTTACGTTAAAGAAACTTACGTTACTGGAAAAGGGGGAGTATGCACTCACAACACTGGAAAATTTGAAATACTCATTATGGCATAAAAATCTCAAAAGCTTGGCCGGGCGCGGTGGCTCACCCCTGTAATCCCAGCACTTTGGGAGGCCGAGGCGGGTGGATCACCTGAGGTCAGGAGTTCAAGACCAGCCTGGTCAACATGGCGAAACCCCGTCTCTATTAAAAATACAAAAATTAGCTAGGCGTGGTGGCACATGCCTGTAGTCTCAGCTACTTGGGAGGCTGAGGCAGAAGAATCGCTTCAACCTGGAAGGCAGAGGTTGCAGTGAGCCGAGATCACGCCACTGCACTCCAGCCTGGGCAACACAGTGAGACTCCATCTCAAGCAAGTAAGTAAGTAAGTAAATAAATAAATAAATAAATAAATAAATAACTCAAAAACCGAATTCTGCTTTATTTATAACTAAAAAGTTTAAGATAGTAAGTGTGTATATGTAATACGAGTGTATGTCTGTACACTAGAGCCTTAGGAATACCTTTTTATTTAATTTATAAGGATAAAAAGAGCTTCCCCTGAAGTCACCGTGAGGAAGATATGCAATCTGGTTTAATGTATTCCGGCAAAATACATTTATGGCAGATTATAAATTTTGTAAAATATTCACACACCAATATAAGATATTCTGGTAAAAAAAATGAAACTCAAAAAAGCTCATTGCCTTGAACAAGGCGTATTTTTGGTTAGCCGGTTGTAGGAATAAAAGTCATATATTCCAGCCTGTAGGCAGCGAAAACTCAGCTCTGCCCTCCTACACACTTACAGCACGGGAAACACATCCACTGTTTCAAGTCACTTCCTCCAAGTTACTCCAGTGGGATTTCAGCAACAGGACCTTCGTGCACAAGTGCCAGTCCTCCTCCGCCTTTTCCTGTAGCGCTCCCGCCTCTTACAACTAGCGCAGAATTACATTCGAAGAGAATAATAGGGCAGACGAACTCCAAAGACTGCACTAGAAAGAAGGAAAGATAGATCTGAGAAGGAGAAGAGCTTTGCCACAGATGTGAATTCACAGTGAGCGATATCACTAGAGATCACGAGGATCCCCCCCCCAGGGCACTCCGTCTGCTCCCACGGCACCGCCTCAGCCTGTCCTTGACCATAGCTGTCAAAGGAAGCAATGTGAATAACAGAGAAGAGTCATATTTTTTAAATGAAGCTGCCAGGTGCAATGGCTCAGGCCTGTAATCCCAGCACTTTGGGATGCCGAAGCAGGAGGATCACCTGAGGTCAGGAGTTCGAGATCAGCCTGGCCAACATGGTGAAACCCCATCTCTACTGAAAATACAAAATTAGCCAGGTGCAGTGGTGCGGGGCCTGTAAGCCCAGCTCCTCAGGAGGCTGAGGCAGGAGAATTGCTTGAACCCGGGAGGCGGAGGTTGCAGTGAGCCAGGATCGCACCACTGCACTCCAGTCGACAGACTAAAACTCCATCTCAAATAAATAAATAAATAAATAAATAAAATAAAATAAAATGAAGCAAAAACTTCAAAGTCCTATGTTCCCGTAGCTGTTCTCTGTAAGAGCCAAGTGCACAATGGCCTTCATTCCTGGGCATCTGCTCAGAACTGCGTGTGGCGTCCACGCACTGCCAGGCTCACTTCCACAGACATAAAAGCACTACGAACTGAAAACCAGCAGAGCTCACCGTTCATAACCGTAATCCCTCTCGGAGTGGTTCAGGATTTTTCTGTGCTGATTAGTCCCAGCAAATCAGACATCAAGCTTTCCAGAGGGAGGTTTCCTTTCTTTCATACCAATTAGTCAGAGAGCATTTGAGGAAAGGGAAAGGCAGCTGAGAGGAGGCAGCGTCCGCCCTGCTGCGACGCGAGTTATCTTTCATCACTCAGGAACATCCCAATCATCATTACCAGGCATTTATGGACCACCTTGCCTCCCCAATCAGCTTGTAAATGGTTTTACAAATGGATTAGAAACAGCATAGATAGAGATCACTTCACACAGCACCAGAGTGTACAGTCTCCTCAAGGGGAAATGTGGGGACTTGGGTATAAATCAGGATAACATTATGCTAAGGTTTAAGACCAACGGTGAAGCATGGCTTGTTTGCAAAGCCATGGGGAATATCAGGTGAGCAAAGGACATTTTCCTGCCCCTGGTGACAAGCTCAGTGCTGTCTGGTCAGTGGAGGTCTGAGGTTAATGAACCTGGTGTCCAGATGGCAGTGCTGCCTGAGGGACCAACGGGCAGCCTCTTTGACTTCTGAAGGGAAACTGATCAAGCTACAGCCAGGGCTTCATTGTGTCCCTGAGTCTCACCAGTAACGCAGCGCTGGCCTCTGACCCTGAGCCTGGATGACACAAGCCACTGGCCTTCTGATGCTCACACATCCATCAGGACCCAAGCGGTCTGCATTCCAGAGTCCTGCTCAGCAAAGTCAACACTGGCACTTTCCTACAGAACCAAACAACAGGAACCAGTTTGTTTTTGTGTAAACCCTTGTAAAGCACATTGGCCCACAGCTGCCTCACTCGGGTGCCCTTCAGTGGCAACGTTGAAAGCGTTTGCTATTCTTAAAGTTGCCCATTCAGGAGATGCTCTACTGAGCCTAACTTCACTGTGAGTTCCACCAATGGCCCATGCAGTGCTGGAGAAGTATTGACCATCCCTGTCCATCTTGCTTTGTTGTGAAGGCAGAGAATTATGTACTTTATATAGTTTGAGTCTATTGGAAGTGAATTCCCTCAGGGCAGTTACAAGCAACGCTAATTTTTAAATGGGAATTGTACTTGATATTTACTATACGGAGGTGTGGGCCTTTTCTCCATAGCATTTGGTGAATTTTGTAGCAAACCTCATAGTTTTTCAAAACATGTCTACAATGACAGCAATGGTTTGTGACACACACACAAAGTATACATATATTTTAGAAAATATTCTGACAGCTTCAAAGGTAGCCGGGTTCCTACCCAGGAACTAGTGAAAGAGAATGCAATGCTTGTCAAAGGCAGCAGACATAGGCTCTGGCTAATGCACAGGCTCCCTCTTAGTCTATCTCTCTCTCACTCTGCATTTCTAATAAGTGCCACCAGTGCTGTAGGTCAGGGGACTACATTTGCAGTGGCTAATGCTGGAAGGTTACCTGTGCCCTTCAAGTCCCAAGTCTGAGGGATTTTTCCCAGCCAGTGTGCTGCATGGATATCGTGCTGGCCAGAATTCCTGACAGTTCATGATCAGGTGTAATTAGAGCAGAACTTCTCCAGGACAGCTTGCCGCTTGGTGGCACAGCAAGAGGCTGCCAACAGAGAAGTGAACTCATGAGAAACAAAGGCACCCAGTTGTCCGGAAACAAAGGGCTCCACACTCCTGTATGCTGCATTGGTCATTTCGCCTCACTCCAAACAGAAGGCAAAGTTAGAATTTGCTCTTAAGCCTGAAAGTCAAGTCTCCTGACTTTAGAGATAATAGAGAAGCAAAAGCAAAGGAAGCCGGGGGTGCAGCGGTGCTGGAGTCAGCTTCAGGGACAGCAGCATGATTCAGAGAGCCCACAGGCAACTGAGCAGCGTTC
Source organism: Rhinopithecus bieti (assembly GCF_001698545.2). Lineage (NCBI taxonomy): Eukaryota > Metazoa > Chordata > Mammalia > Primates > Cercopithecidae > Rhinopithecus > Rhinopithecus bieti. The sequence continues at coordinate 2,800,386 of NW_016804646.1, forward strand.
TGGGGCCAGGGAGACCCCAGCATGTGCAGAGGAGGTGCAGGTGTTCATAGGCTCATGAGGAGAGGAGAGGGACTTGGGCAGTGGCGACTACCAGGACTCCATCTGAGAAAGAAGAGCACACTGCATGGTGAGAGCCTCAGCCAGGGCTTTCCCGGGACAGCTTCTGCAGGAGCAATCAAGCCAGTTTTGTACTGAAAGAACAGAAAATGGAAGAAACAGAAGCAGGAAAAATGGGAAACGCTAAGAAGCCCCAACACCCGGTGGAGGGCCTCTTGCTTCCCAGGTTATTCGCCATGCACGATTGCATGACTATGGTCTATGCTGGTGAAAGAATGTGATGTTCAAGTCCAGAATGAGCCATTTCAGCTACAATCAAGTTATTCAAGCCATTGGGAGGGGATCTCAAGAGATGCATCAAAAATCTGCAGACTTCATAGGCAGAGCTTAGTGAAGTGGGAGATGGCAATTAACTCATTTTTTTATTTCCATATTATTTAGCATCTTCCAAGTGTGAGACATTGGATGTTGTGCTAAATGCTGAGAAAGAAAGATGTGTGCTCCTTGGAGATGACCTCATAGCTTCACTCTGTTTCCCCAGTGTACAGTATACGCTCTGGAACACAATGGGATCAAAATGTGTTTACCAAATGGAAAAAAGAGCGGTGAACATTGTGTACTTTGTGCCAGGTGCTGTACTGAAATGTTTCATATGCAATGTCCAAGGGAAAAGACAAAGATGAATATAGAGGCAACAGTCATTCTTCTTAGGGGTTTTTAACTGAGTACTCAGCGCTCATTACGAAATCTCCTGCAAAGATTTTGTTCAGCTAGAAGAGAGTGTGGAGGATGGCATGGGCCTTGCGGATAGGAATGAAAGATATTTCCAAACATAGCTGTTGCTTCCTGGACATCGTTACAAGAGGATTTGCCTCAGTTGCTGTTTAGAAGGTGTCCTTTAGATGTTTGTTTGGGTATATGAACATCACATCTTCTTAGAAGCCAAGGGCATAAAAAACAGTGGTGTTTCCGGCATTTGAAGAAATTCTACTGTCTGGGAAAAGACAAAATTGTGCACAACTTACATTTCTAACAGGTCTGGATAGCTTGAGAGGTTATGGTGACCTTCCTCTCCAAAAATTAAAAAAAAATGCATGTATGTTCTAGCATGTGTGTTAAATCTCTTAAACCAGAAACCAACTCTTAAAAATGAAATCCAGAAATAAGAACCAAAATTCGTTCACCCTGAAGCTGCAACTTTACAATTGTCCTCCTTGGCTCTGCTACCCTATTGTAAGAGACGTTTACTGATTCATATGCCATCAAGAAGTGTCAGAGAACAACTTGTTTACTGTCCCACAGGCTCCTAGCACAACCTGTGTCCAAGAACTCAACAAGAGAACTAAACAGCCATATAGTTTATATGCAAGAATGAAATTAGCCTTAATTATTTTCTTAACAGGGAGGAAAAAGCTCCCTCCTGCTGTAGCAAACCAAGCAGCTTTTCTTCCATAATATACATTGCTTACATTCAAAGTTGTTTTGTGCTAGCCCAAGATTCCCTTAGAGGAATTCTGTACTTTCGTAGCAAATACCATTTGCATTTGCTCACTGAGTCACTATCAAGCTTCCTGCTGGAGAACTTCAAAAGATGCTTGCATGGCACAGGAGCTAATGACTGCTCTCCTCAGGAGTCTTTGCTCAGAAATGTTTTTCCTACAATGACTTGCAAAAGCTCACAGCCTACCTCTTGGAAAAGTCTCAAATGTGATAGTTAGAGCAATAGGGATTTTCCTGTGAAGAGGAGGTGTATGCATCTCAGTGGCTGGTGTTCCAAATTCTTGGACTTTATTATGCAAAGTACAAGGTAGTCATGGGAAAACACTTAGCTTCCTAACCCAAGGCCTAGCTGGAGTTTAAGGAGGAAATAAAACAGCTTCCTAAATTAACCATGCCAAGTCTAGAACTCAGGTCTTACAGGCTAACAGCTCATTATGTTTTGGTGAAAAGAGCAGCGCAGTGTGATAAAAGAGCATTTGTTTGGCAATCAGAGATCAGAGTTTAAAGTTATTCTATGCTCAGTCATTTTCCAGCATTCTGTCAGAAAGTCATTCGACATCGCTGAGCCTCTGTAACTTCAAGTGTACAATGGTCATAACAGTATTTATAATACCTATTTTGCTGAGAGGATTAAATGAGATGTAAAAGTATCTTAAACCATGTAGTCTCAGAGAAGTTCCCTTTGCTCTTAACTTGTGAACCTCTCCATAATCATTGTTAACTCTGAAGAACAGGAAGGTGAGGCAGAATAATGAAGAAGCAATCAAATTAGTCTAGAGATAAAAAAAAATGAGAAAAAAGTTATCTTTGCCATATGATGTAAACAATGAAGAAAGAGACAAAAGCCATATGAGACTGTTTTGGAGAGCTTCATGTTTCTTTGTTTGCATGCTTATTTTTCTTTGGTTGGTTTTCTTGGTTGTTCGTTTTGACTTTTAGAAGCTGGACTGTCATAGATGTGATCTAGAATGAATGTCTCATTTTACCATCTGAAAACTTAAGTTTTATGAGATTAATCTTGAGTAGTCACACATCTCAGACAGTGGCAAAACATGAAATGAAGTTTGGGATTTTCTGATTCTCATGTAATGTTATTTCTACTCTAGCTTTTTATGCTTGCTGACTCCCCTAGGACATGGCTTTAAGAACATGATTCTGTGATTCTCATAAAGTCCTGAACAGATCTGATGTCCTTCCTCTACCACTAACTTATGGCGTGACTTTGGCAATTTTCTTAATGTCTCTGGACAACCTTTTCTCATCAACTTCCTATTTATATCAAGTCCTTTAAATTAATCAGATGAATAAATAAATGAAGCCTTAGATTAGTTTAGGTATGGTCTGCCCTTGACACACATTGCTAATCCATCACAGCACCATCCTGTTGAGATCAGGCTTGAATCCAGAAGCTTTCTCAACACAGATGTCGACAGAGCCTATCAATAAGCTATCATGCAAAATAAAATCTATTTGCTATCCCTTTGTTACCAGAAAAGGGTTCCCATCCAGACCCCAAGAAAGGGTTCTTGGACCTCACACAAGAAAGAATTCAGGATGATTCCATAAAGTGGAAGCAACTTTCTTGAGAAAGTAAAGGAATAAAAGTATGACTACTCCATATGCAAAGCAGCTGCATGGGCTGCTCAACTGAGAATACTTACAGTTATTTCTTGGCTATATGCAAACAAGGAGTAGATTATTCATGGGTTTTCTGGGAAAGAGGTGGGCAATTCCTGAAACTGAGGGTTCCTCTTCCTTTTAGACCATGTAGAGTAACTTCCTGATGTTGCCATGACATTTGTAAACTGTCATGGCGCTGGTGGGAGTGTCTTTTAGCACGCTAATGCGTTACAGTTAGCATATAATGAGCGATGAGAATAACCAGAGCTCACTTTCATTGTCATCTTGGTTTTGGCAGGTTTTGGCTGGCTTCTTAACTGCATCCTGTTCTATCAGCAAAGTCTTCATGAACTGTATCCTGTGCCGCCTCCTATCTCAACCTGTGACTAAGAATGCCTAACCTCCTTGGAATGCAGCCCAGTAGGTCTCAGCCTTATTTCACCCAGCTCCTATTCAAGATGGAGTCACTCTGGTTCAAATGCCTCTGACACCTTGATTAAATGAGTTCAAATTCTCAAATAATTTAATTTATTCCTATGATTAATGTTAGAGAATTAAATACTGCTAGTTTTTTATAGTTTGTTATCTGTCTGCAATCATAGTTTCCTTCAAGGACTACCTTTGCACTGATGGCCGGTGACTGGATTAACAAGGTAATGAAACATGGCTCAAATTCCCCAAGTAGTTGTGTTTTCATACGGGATTCATTTGTTCAGACATAAGAAAACCCCTTTGAGTTGGCATAATCCTAAGAGTTCTGGCAAAAGAGACTTTTAATTAGCTTATGCGATGTTATTTGGGGTAAATGTATAATTTCCATCAAGGTTTTGAAAATTGATAATGACTCGAAAATTCTTCTAGTAATTTTTTCATAATTCCTCGAGGATCTGGCAACCCAAGTTTGGAATCCGCATTTCTAGAAAGTATTCTAGAACAACGTCGTAAAAGAATTTTGAAAAAGAAGAGCTCTATCTGGGTCTGATGACAAAAGCAGTGGTAGAATTAGGAAGATCAATCAGATATGGCTCCATTTCTGATCAATTTGTAAAATGGGGTCAAATTGTATTTAGTAGAGTCCTGACAAACTGTAATGTCCCAAGAGGTCCACAAACCCAGGTAAATAGTTGTTCCTTTCCCAGCCAAGTTGTGCTTTACCAGATAAATGCTACAGAGGAGCTGTAACAAGTAGACCAAAAGGTGACACCTAAGCCCCATGTTTTAGCCTTTGGGTCTTGAGCCATCAGACAACACTGCCCATCACTTCTCTTTGGGGCCATCATCTGTCACACCCAGGGGCACTCCTCCTTCCTTGAAGAGTTGGCTCCTGACTCATTCACACCCTCCAGCACTGTTCCCACTGTGATTTCTGGTGATGTTGGTATCCACCTAGACAGTCCTTCCTATAGCCCAGTCTCTTTGTTTTTTGAACCATTCTCCAATGATCTTTACTACACTTCAGCCAATTCACTTCAATTGACAAACCCCAGATGTTTTCATGACAGTAAGAGCAACCCTTCTACAATCTAAATTTCAAGGATTCTACCCTCCCCTCCCCACCTCCCATTTTTCCAAATCAGTCTTACACTGGAGGGCACACTGACTGGTCTGTTAGTTTTTACTAATAAGGATTTTCAGGCCTATCTTTGTTTGTCTTTCACATCCCTAGTGTCCTAACTTTTTTTCTTACACAGATTTAATTTTATAGACAATTGTTATAATCACTCCCTTGAATCAGTTCCTAAATTTCCTTTCTTTCTAGACTAAATCAAAACCATGGCCAAGCCCAATTGGACACCTACACTGAACCTGCACATCTGCAGTTGAATGTGGATTAAAAAAAAAATACATCAGTAACCTCATAGGCCCTGATGATAACATTATATGATCTTATCCATTCCACCTCCAACTCTTCTAGATTAATATGTCATAGCTTCCTCTTTCTCCTCAAACTTCATTCACCTCCTCTTCCGTTATCTCTCTTATTCAATAACCTTAATTCTTATTTCAGTGAAAAATAGAAGTTACTAGAGTCCATCCCACCTCCCACTCTTCTAGATTAATATCTCATAGCTTCCTCTCTCTCTCCTCAAATCTCATTGACCTCCTCTACCATTAGCTCTCTTATTCAATAACCTTAATTCTTATTTCAGTGAAAAATAGAACTCAATAGAGGAGTCCCTCCAAGTGGCCCCACTCACACTCTACATCACCCCAGCCTCCTTCACAGGCACCATGCTACTGTGGCTTAGGGCCCAAACTTCAGCTAAACTACCTATGTAAATCTTGCTTCTGCTAGACGGGGAGTCTTACTCCATTTGTAGGTCCTGTGCTTAATTTGTCATTTGTAAAACAGGGATAGACAATGATATTGTCTACCTTGTTGAGTAGTTGTTGAGAATGAAAAAGGAGTAATACATGCAAAGCGTATAAATAGCCTGGCGCACAACGTACCCCATATGTGTTTCCTGCAGTTATGCCTTCTGTGCTGCAGACTCTGTCTCCTCTCCTGTTCCTATAGATCCAGTGCCTCACTGCTAGCAAAGTGAAACCTTGCCACCCAAGCACCGGCTCTTATCCCTTTTTGCCTAAGCAAGGACATCGCTCCTTTCTGCTGGATTTTTCCCAAAAGTATACAATACGCTGCTATTTTTTTTAATCTTGGAAAAACTCTCTTGATGCCCACATATCCAGCTTGCACTATTTTTTCTTCTGTTTATGGTCAGACTACCTAAAAGAGCTGCCCACCTCCTATCTTCAATTTATCTTCTCCAATATCCCCTCTCCAAGGAGACTTTGGCCCTTGCCACATGATATGGTTTGGCTGTTTCCCCACCCAAATCTCATCTTGAACTGTAGTTCCTATAATCCCCACGTCATAGAGAGAACCAGTGTGGAGGTAACTGAATATGGGGGCAGTTACCCTCATGTTGTTCTCATGATAGTGAGTGAGTTCTCAGGTGAGATCTGATGACTTTATAAAGGGCTTTTCCCCCTTTGACTCTGCATCTCTCCTTGCTGCCACCCTGTGAAGAAAGATATGTTTGCTTCCCCTTCTGCTACGATTGTAAGTCTCCTAAGGCCTCCCCAGCCCTGCAGAACTGTGAGTTAATTAAACCTCTTTTCTTTCTAAATTACCCAGTCTTGGGTATGTCTTCATTAGCAGTGTGAGAATGGACTAATACAGTAAATTGGTACCAGTAAAGCAGGGCATTGCTGTAAAGATACCCGAAAATGTGGAAGCAACTTTGGAACTGGGTAACTGGCAGAGGCTGGAACAGTTTGGAGGGCTCAGAAGAAGACAGGAAAATGTGGGAAAGTTTGGAACTTCCTAGAGACTTGTTGAATGGCTTTGACCAAAACGCTGAATAGTGATATGGACAATAAAGTCCAGGCTGAGGTAGTCTCAGATGGAGATGAGGAACTCATCGGGAACTGGAGCAAAGGTGACTCTTGCTATGCTTTAGCAAAGAGACTGGCAGCAATTTGCCCCTGCCCTAGAGATCTGTGGAACTGTGAACTTGAGAGAGATGATTTGGGATATCTGACGGAAGAAGTTTCTAAGCAGCAAAGTGTTCAAGAGAAAGCAGAGCATGAAAGTTTAGAAAATTTGCAGCCTTACGATGCAATAGAGAAGAAAAATCCATTTTCTGGGGAGAAATCCAAGCCTGCTGCAGAAATTTTCATTAGTAACAAGCAGTCTAATGTTAATCACTAAGACAATGGGGAAAATGTCTCCAGGGCATGTCAGAGACCTTCACAGCAGGCCCTCCCCTCACAGGCCCTGAGTCCTAAGAGGGAAGAATGGCTTCACGGGCCAGGTTCAGGGCCCCCCTCCTGTGTGCAGCCTCAGGACTTGGTGTCCTGCATCCCAGCCATTCTAGCCATGGCTAAAGGGGGCTAAGGTACAGCTCAGGCCATGGCTTCAGAGGCTGTGGCTTCAACCCCCAAACCTTGGCAGCTTCCACATGGTGTTGGTCCTGCAGGTGCACAGAAGACAAGAAATGAGTTTTGAGAACCTTCTCCTAGATGTCAGAGGATGTATGGAAACGCCTGGATGTCCAGGCAGAGGTGTATTGCATGGGCAGAACCCTCATGGAGAACCTCTGCTAGGGCAGTGGAGAAGGAAAATGTGGGATTGGAACTCCCACACAGGGTCCCCACTGGGGCACTGCCTAGTGAAGCTGTGAGGAGAGGGCCACCGTCCTCCAGACCCCAGAATGGTAGATCCACAGACAGCTTACACCGTGCACCTAGAAAAGCTGCAGACACTCAATGCCAGCCTGTGAAAAGCAGCCAGGAGAGGAGCTGTATGCTGCAAAGCCATAGGGCTAAAACTACCCAAGGCCATGGGAACCCACATCTCGCATCACTGTGACCTGGATGTGAGACATGGAGTCAAGGGAGATCATTTGGAACTTTAAAGTTGAATAACTGCCCTATTGGATTTTGAACTTGCATGGACTCTTTGTTTTGGCCAATTTCTCTCATTTGGAATGGGTGTATTTATGCAATATCTGTATCCCTATTGTATCTAGGAAGTAACTAACTTGCTTTTGATTTTACAGGCTCATAGGCAGAAGGACTTGCCTTGTCTCAGATGAGACTTTGGACTTGGACTTTTGAGTTAATGGTGGAATCAGTTAAGACTTTGTGGGACTGTTGGAAGGGCATGATTGTATTTTGAAATGTGAGAACATGAGATTTGGGAGGGGCCAGGGGTGGAATGATATGACTTGGCTTTGTGTCCCCTCTCAAATCTTATCTTGAATTATAGTTCCCGTAATGCTTACATGTCATGGGAGAAAACCAGTGGGAGGTAATTGAATCATGGGGGTAGTTTCCTCATGTTGTTCTCATGATAGTGAGTGAGTTCTCATGAGATCTGATGGTTTTATAAGGGTTTTATATCTGATGCTTTTCCCCCTTTGGCTCTGCTGTTCTCCTTGCTGCCACCATGTGAAGAAGGATGTGTTTACTTCCCCTCCTGCCATGATTGTAAGTTTCCTGAGGCCTCCCCAGCCCTGCAGAACTGTGAGTCAGCTAAACTTCTTTCCTTTATAAGTTACCCAGGCTCAGATATGTCTTTATTAGCAGTATCAGAATTAACTAATACACCACACCACCCAGACTGCCTTTTCGAGGGCACCATGTTCTTTAAAATATTTTCCTCACTTGGATTTTAGGACACCCCAAACTCTTGCATCCTCTCCTCCCATTGCAGTTACTCTTTCTCGAACATATTTTATAATTCATCCTCATTTTCTTAAACTCAAAATGAGGGATCCCCTGGACTCCATTCCTAGGCTCTCTTCTGTCAACCCTCACTCCCCACGTGATCTCTCCCAATCTCATGGCTTTAAATATCATCGACCCAGTATGCCTCCTCAGCTGATATCTTCAGTCTGAACCTCTTTCCAACCTTCTGAAATTCTGCTGCCTCCATCCTCTATCCTCCATCTCCATCAAATTCAACACTCCTGAATGAAACTCTTCACTGTCCCCTCCAAGGCTACTTCTCCAACAGTCCTCAGTATCCCTACAAATGGTCATTCTTTTCTTTCAGGTTCACAGGCTGAAAATATTACATCTGACTCTTCTCTTTGTCTTAGGTACCACATCTTATCCGTCAAAAACTTCTCCCAGGTTTACTTTCAAATTACATTTGGAATCTAGCTGATTCTTACCCCCTCTACGTCCTCCTCTTTAGTCCAAGCCCTCAGCATCCATTGCTGCAGACTGCAGTGTCCCCAAGGGTCCCGTGCCTATCCAGGCTCCCTCTAGGTCTGTTTCCAGCAGAGTTCCAAGGGGCTTATGATCCACTGTCATTTGGAGGATGTCCTCTCATGGCTTCTCATATCTATGAGACCAAAAGCCAAATGACAGTGACACATGGGGCCCCATGGGGTCTGCTTTCCTCATGCGCAGTGCTGCTTCCCCAGCCTTGTTTTCCTTCTCCATTGTCCTTGTGCCATGCTGCTCCTGGAACACCGCAGGCACATTTCTGTCTCCTGAAAGTTCTTCCCTGATGCCTGATGTCCACCTGCCTCTCTTCCTCACCTCCTTCAGATGTTCGCCAAATCCCTTCTTCTCACCGAAGCCTGTCTTGGTCACCAGATCTAAAATGTTACCATTCACCACCTCAATACTCTCTGTCTCCTCACCTTATATTCCCCCTACTCTCTAATGTATACAGGTGTGCAATCCAGTTTCATCTATTTCACTTAGTCACTGTGCATCTCCACCCTAGAATATGAACCACACATAGGCCAGAACTTCAATTTGTTTACAGCTGTTTCCCCATCTGTGTAGTAAAGGAATCTGGCCCAAAGAGAGGTCTGGCCTTAAGCCCCAGCTCTTTGAGAGTAACCTCTGAATCCTTCGAATTTCTCAAGTGATGGCAGTGTTTTTAGTATTCATGATAGGCCCCGTGAATCACATCTAATAGTTCAAGCTAACAAGGTGACTCTTGTTACCTGAGAGGTGGGCCTCTCAGGCATATGATATCTGCTTCACCTCCAAGAGTTCAACCATGTGGAAAATTAATCAATCAATCATGCCTACATAATGAAGCACATTAAAGACTCTGGAGACCAAAGATTGAATGACCTTCCCAGTAGGTAATACTCCATGCATATCATCACACATTGATCTGGGAGGGTCACAAGTCTTGAGAACAACAGAACATTCTTCAGTATTGGAATCTTCCCAGACTCTGTCCTATAAATCTCTATCCTTGGCTGATTTTAATGTACCTGTTTTCTGTAACAAATACAACCATGGGTATAATAGGTTCCCATGAGTTCTGGGAGTCATTCTAGTGCTCATCCAAACCATGAGTGTTTGCAGGAAACCCCCAATCTTGCAGTTGGTGTCAGGAGTGAGGATGGCCTTCTGTGTGCTCTTCCATCTAACTCCTTGCAGTTGGGGTGAGAAGTCTTAGGTTCACTTGGCCATCTGGGGACTGTGCTCCTAACTTCACATTTTTACTAACTCTGGGTACAGCGCTAAGACCTGTACTTGGCATACATAAATAGATGTTAGATGAAAAAATGAATGGCTGAACACAAAACTATAACCCAAGTTTACATTGGGAAACACTCAAGATAATGACTGTTAAGTTCAGCCTCCAGTCAGCACATTTTCTCCCTGGTTTCATTGCTTCTTAATTCTAATGGACTTCAGGAAGTGTAAAACAAAAACCAACATTCACCCATGTGTGATCTATTCCAGAATATAGTCCTCTGTGAAAATTTGATATGTGAAACTAAAAATTGCATTCTTTAAGACGCAATAGTTATGACGCAAAAGTTATGAATAACTTTTGGAGAGAGCAATTTCAGGTATAAAATTATTGCCATGTGCTAAATGTGGAATAGAATAGACCCAACAAGTTTTACAATTTTTTTTATTTGTATATATTTAGGGGCACAGGTGTAGTTGTGTTATTTGGATGTATTTCATAGGGATGATGTCTGGGCTTTTAGTGTACCCATCACCCAGACAGTGTACACTGAATCCAATAGGTAGCATTTCATCCTGTACCCATCCCTTCCAGCTTTTGGAATCTCCAGTGTCTATTATCCCACTCTGTATGTCTCTATGTACCCAGTGATTAGCTCCCACCTAAAAGTAAGAATATGTGGCTTTCTACTTCCTCTTTCTGAGTCATTTCATTAAGGATAATGGCCTCCAGTTCCACCCATGTTTCTGCAAAGGTCATGATTTCATTCTTTTTTATGGCTGAGTGGTATTCCATGGTAAATATATATTACAGCCAATCATAAATGGATAATTGGACTGTTTTATCTAGTCATCCACTGATGGGCACTTTGATTGACTTCACAAGTTTACTATTGTGAATAGTGCTGCAATAAACATATGACTGCAGGTATGTTTTTGATATAATTATTTTCCTTTGAAATACCCAGTAATGAGACCGCTGGGTCAAAAGGCAGTTCTATTTTTAGATCTTTAAAATATATCCATCCTGTTTTCCATAGAGGTTATACTTGTTTACATTCCCACCAATAGCGTCTAAGTGTTCCCTTTTCTCTGCACCCTCACCAACATCTGTTGCTTTTTGACTTTGTAATAATAGCTATTCTGACTGGTATGAGATGGTACCTCATTGTGGTTTTAATTCACATTTCTCTGATGATCAGTGATGTTGAACATTTTTCATCTGTTTGTTGGTTGCTTGTATGTCTTCTTTTGAAAAATTTTTCTTCATGTCCTCTGTCCACTTTTAATGGAGGTATTTTGGGGAAGGGTTTTGAGTTGTTTGAGTTCCCTGTAGATTCTGGATATTAGCCTTCTGTCAGATGCATTGCTTGCAAATATTTTCTCCCATTCTGTAGGTTGTCTGTTTAGTTTTTCACTTATTTCTTTGGCTATGCAGAAGCTTTTTAGTATAATTAAGTTCCACTTGTTTTGGTTTTGTTACTTTTTTTTGAGGACTTGGGCATAAATTCTTTGCCTAGACAAATGTCTGAAAAGTTTCTCATAGGTTTTCTTGTAGTATTTTTATAGTTTTGGGCTTTACACTTAAGTCTTTGATTAATCCACTTAGAGTTAATTTTTATGTATGTAGAGAGAGGGGTCCAATTTCATTCTTCTGCATACAGCTTTCCAATTTTCCCAGCACCATTTATGGAATAGAGTATCCTTTCCCTAGTGTATATTTTTGTTGGCTTTGTCAAAAATCAGTTGGTTATAGGCACATGGCTTTATTTCTGGGCTCTCCATTCTGTTCCATTGGTCTATGTGTCTGTTTTTATACCATGCTATGCTATTTTTGCCTTTGTTTACTGATTACCTGATCTTATACTTTAGGAAACCCTATATACTCCTCCAGAAGACTCCTCTATTTGAATAAAGACTTTAGTAAAGTTTCAGGATTCAAAATCAATATGTAAAAATCAGCAGCATTCCTATACAACAATAATGTTCAAGCTGAGAACCAAATCAAGAACTCAATCCTATTTATAATGGCTACAAAAATACAATAAAATACCTAGGAATACATTTAACCAAGGAGGCTAAAGAAAGGAGGCTAAAGATCTCTACAAAGAGAACCACAAAACACTGGTGAAAGACATAATAGATAACACAAACAAATGGAAAAATATCCAATGCTCATGGATCAGAAGAATCAACATCGTTAAAATGGCCATGCTAACAAAAGTAATCTACAGATTCTGTGCAAGTCCTATCAAATTACCAACATCATTCTTCGCAGAATTAGAAAACACAATCCTAAAATTCATATGGAACTGGAAAAAAAAAAAAAAAAAAAAAAAGAGCCTGAATAGCCAAAGCAATTCTAAGCAAAAGGATAAAACATGAGGTATTTTATTTCCTGACTTCAAATTATACGATGTAAGGAATTTAATTGTGTCTCCTTCTCCAAAGAACATACATAGTAAACAAACGTATAGGTTCCCTAACACTCTACCAATGTGAAAATATCTATCTTAAGTTATAATTTTTTCACTTTCTTTTTAAACCCAAATCATTTAATTCATTTAGATTGAAAATCGTATTTATAACTTTAAAAAATACCACCTTTCAGTTTTCTTTAGTGGTACACTATACTCTTAGAAAATAGTGAACCCTAACCTCAAGTAGAGAGGAGCACGGGGATGACAATTTAAAACTAATAATGAAACCGTCTGCTCCTGTGTGGGAAGCCTGGAAGAACTGCACAAGACCTTCTATTGAGAAGATACCCTTTGCACTTTAAAAAAATGCTGCAAAATGCTTATCTGCAGATGAGGGAAGAAAATCGAGTGATACGATTTTCTGGCAAATTAATGGCAAGTAAAGGCTTTCTGTTTCTATACAGATTTGACTTCTCCTTGAAAATATGTAGCCAATAGCAGGGAGACAAGGAGGCGGGGAGTTATAGACAGACCAATCTGAGATTCGGTGCAAGTCAGGGTTTGCAAGATTTTCTGGCAGAGCTTGAAACACCATTTATACCCAGTGTGACACAAGTACAAGTTTCACTGAAAATGTAGTGTCAGTAATCAACAGTAAAATATTAAATTATGGCTTGGGGCTGAACAGGGACTCTTTATCAATTTTATTACTTTGGGAAATGTACATACACACACATTAATATTTCTCAGGCCCTTTTCCAGAAAAATGTCCAGCAATGAGAAATATATAAGATCAAAAAATAACTTTGACACAAGGATATTTCTGGACAACAGAACCAACCTAACATTTTCTAACCTGCCACTAAGGTCTGGTTCATTCATCTCTATTAGAAATATGAACTTGGATAATGAGATATTCCCTCAATGAGATGTGAACTGAGTAAATCAAGATGTAATTTGAATGTAATGTAAATTCAAGATGTAATTTGAATGTAATGTCTTGTCCCTAAAATAAACAAAGCATCGTAAAAAGTTTAATGGTACACAGTGAATCAAGAAAATGCAGAAAGCACCCAAAAAAGTTTAATCCCAACAAGAGCGTCTCTCTATTTACTGTGGCATGTTGTCAGAAGAGCTGAGCTCATCATATTTCCACGTATGATCACAACACGGGCTTTCTCTCAACTTGCTGAGGTAGTCCTGATTGCTCTTTCTCGTCAGTTTTTAAATCATTTTAACAAGTATCCATGCTTCAAAGTCAACATTTCCATGTTTAAGAGGGATCTATCTTCTCTTGGCACAAAGCTTGGTATTTCAAAAGAAACAACTTTATTATCCAAGAGAGAGATTCCTGAAGAACAGGTCTAGTACCATCATTTGAACAGAAAAACTCATCATCCTTCTGTGGGTGGGGTGAGCCACATGCCTTGTGGTTTCACTTAATTACTGTGCAGGAATTGTGCTCTTGGGCCAAGCTATAGGTGCATTTTGCTTTTTATTGCAATGTCAACAGGAAATAAAGCCGGTGGACGTAAAAAATTGTGCCTGCCATTAATGAGCTCTATCTATGTCTCACAGAGGCAAGCCATGCAAACACTGGGTGTCATGGAGGTACAGGGGATTTTTCACTGTGAGTACACAGTCACAATTAAGTGGGCAGGCTTCAGAATCTTTGGATTTGAATCTCAGGGCCACCACTTACTACATGCATGTGGACAGGTCTATCAACTTTTAGGATTTTAATTTTCTTACCTATAAAATGAGGATTATATACCTACATATAGGAGGGCTATATAGATGAAAGAAAATGATGTGTTTAAAGTAGCTAGTACTGTGATTATTATATGATTCTCAATAAATGATGATCAATTTTTATTATTAAAATGCACATAAGGTAAATTTGCATGTTTTCAATCATAACTTGGAAGCCAAGTGTGTGCTTACGTATAAAATATATTTTAACAAGAAGTCTTTCATAATTCAGAGATAATAATAAATTTTGATAGATATTACCAATCTTTCAAGTAGGAGGTGCTTGTCCATTCTGTTTTACAGATGGAGAACCTGGAGCACAAAAAGTGAATTTCCCGATATCACAAAATAAAGTTTTCTTTTAGTGCTTTTAATAATAAAATGAGATCCGAGGTTGAAGTTAAAGAACGTGTTAAGTTGTATCATGACCAAAGCAGACACACAGGTTTCGACCTGCCACTAGTTCAGTCCCTGCTTCGCTGAAAGGGTCGACCTCCTCTTTTGAAGACAGGTATTGCTTCGGATTTGCAAAGATTCAGAAACAGTCAAGGATAGCGCCTTCCTGAAAAACAGCCGCAACATTTGGCGCCAGATTGTGAAGACAGAGGAGGAAAATTACCTTTAGCAAACCTAACTATCTGGATGACATTCTGCATGCACAAACAGATCAACTGTTAGTTGAGAAAGCAGAGTTGGTCCTCACAAATGAATTAATATAGCTGTCTAATTCGTCTCCTTGTTCTATAAATACAAGCAGCTATGAAGAATGTGTCCAGTGTCTGCCGTGGTGGCTTCTGTGTGCGCGTGTGTTCTTTCTCATGCGCTTCCTTGGTGGCAGGGTGCCCGGGGACCATGGAGGGACATCCTGGCTGCCTCCCACTTCTCCTCCCCAGAACGCTTCACTGTTTCTGCTGAAATCCCTCTATTTAAAGGTGAGATAATCAGCTTTTGTTCCATTGGCTTGGATTAAAGACAACCTCTGAGCTAAAACAAAGCTAGCCCTAGGCTGGGGCAGTCAGCCTCTGTATTTGCTAGCAAAGAAAAGGACTTTTAAAATTCTTTTCCAGAACTGAAAATTCTCATGCCCTAGAAACCCCAGAAGTAGAACTTCAAGTGTTTCCCGAAGACAAACATCCCTATTAAGAAGGGGACAGGACTTTGGCAGCCATCTGCAAACTGCGGCAGGGAATTTGGCTCCAGCAGCCATCCTGCCTTGTAAAGAGACGGCAAACAATCCCTTTGTCCACAGCCCCTGGGCTTGCCTGGGCACCCCAGGCAGGAAGTGCTCTTTCAGCCCCCACCTTCCGCTCCATCAAAGCCTTCTTTTTCAACATAGTGCTTTCCTGATCATATTATCTGACTGCTCTAGTGAAACAGCCTTCCCTGTCCACCACACGGAGGAATACGGAGCCCTGGCAAGACCACCTCCATGCTCTGCCCTCACAGAGCAAAAGGCCAGACACCAGCATGGATTGCTCATAACTGGGGTGTGTGCATACAGAAGGTGCCCGAGGGTGAAAGGAGCTAATACTGAGTAGAACTAGTACGAATTGGATGCAACCTCACACAAAGCCATTGCAAATATCATGGTTATATGAAATCTCTGCAGTTTTTACATATTCCCTAAAATATAAAATGAAAAAACTGGTGAGATGATTGGATGACCTCAAACTTTCCAGATCATCTCTGGTTTGTTATCTCTGTCTTTACATGTGAATTGTATTCAATTCCTTCCTTCTGTGTTAAAAGAAGTCTGGAAAGTCCTCCATACCCTGATGGCCAGGGTGGAAGGTCTTCCCACGGAGACAGCTGACGGCCACCCCACCGGCCAGGCTCTGCCACCCTAGAAAGAGGGCCTGGAAGTGTACAGATCTGGGTTTCTTGATCTCCCCGCTCCTAAGCAAAAGGGAAAGAAAGCGAAAGGTCGATAAAATGTCTTAACAAAAGGAACCTGTAGGCATTTCCATTTCACAAAGCGTATTCCACAAATGCACTCACCGCTGATTAGCACCGGAGGCGCGCTTTCCCGAAGTCCTTTTTGCCACCAGATCTTCCTTATCCTGGGAAGCCGGACACTGCTGATTGTCAAACGCTGCTAAGAGACCCCAGTTAAGACCTCTCCCCATTTACCAGTTCCTGTGAAGCTGCTGATTGTGGCAAGCCCTCGTCTGCCACTGCCGTCATCCCGCGGCAGGACTTTCTTAAGGAAAACAAGCTCTCCATTCCGCACTCTGCCGCATTCAAAAACAGGATTTCAAGCCTTCCCCTTCCCCAGATTCCTGTGATCCTCCTTCAGCTGCCCTTGCATCTGTGTCTGAGTCTGAACCAGGAACACTAAGATTCTCCTTCGTTCAATCTTCTTCCGTTTTTGTAACTCTATTGGGGGAAAAAAATGCGATACACCCAGCTATGAAGACAGGGAAAGACAAAAAGAGAGGTAGAGAGACGGAGAGGCAGAGAGAACCCACTGGCTTGGCACATATTTCCATTAACATCATGGTCATAGTCTAATAGCTCAACCTTTCTATTTTACCAAATGATCATTGTTTTTACCAAACGATCATAGACACTATATCTAATCAAATATAAATTAAATCTAAACAACAGACCAACAGACTGTAGAATAAGAATTCTATGGTTTTAAGCTTTTAAAATTATATATATCTAAGTACTAAAATGCCATTGTAAAGCCATGTAAAGTGCATGCAACAGAGTTGTATCTACCTTTCGTGAGTGCTATGTTTCTCTCGGTTTTGTTTTCATTTTCTTGAGACAGAGTCTCACTCTGTCACCCAGGCTGGAGTGCAGTGGCGCGATCTCGGCTCACTGCAACCTCTGCCTCCCGGGTTCAAGCGATTCTCCTGCCTCAGCCTTCCGAGTAGCTGGGATTACAGGTGCCCACCTCCACGCCTGGCTAATTTTTGTATTTTTAGTAGAGATGGGGTTTGACCATGTTGGCCAGGCTGCTCTCAAACTCCTGACCTCAGGTGATTCGCCCACCTCAGCTTCCCAAAGTGCTGGGATTACAGGCTTGAGCCACCTTGCCTGGCAATCAGTACTGTTTTTAACCTTGAGGAGAAAGTTCTAAACTTTTTCCTGGGTAAGGTCTGCATTGATTTATTCAAAGTAGGTGACAAGCAACACTCTCACCTGTATTATTAAGTTAAGATGAACATTTGGAGGACATTTTTAGCAGTCTGTAAAAAACTTTTATGGACTCTCAGAGTGCCCCAAATGATATAAGGATAGGAAATCAAACCAAGCCTTTTGATTTCACAGACTTTTGTTTGTTTTCCTTGTGATAAGCATAGGCCTGGGCTGGTCTGTGCGTGTTTTTTTTTTTTTTTTTTTTTTTTTTTTTTTTTGACCCTCCTGCTGTAATCAACATTGGTACACATTTGCTAAAATTTAACTGTAACACATGTCCTTTTGGTCATTGCTGTCCATTAGTTAGATGAATAACAACAACATCAAATTGCCTGAGGCTATAAAAGAAACTGATGTCATTGGAGGTCTAGTCATAAATCCCTCCCATGCTGATACAAGTCATCTTCCCGAAATAGACTTACGCACATGCATCTGTGCATAAATATGCAGGCAGACAGATACAGCCCTCTACTCTCTTCCTTTTAGTCAGTTCTGACCTTGTCACCAGATACTTAGGAGTTAAAATTAGCAGCATCCTTCAAGCCCAAAATATCTGCATTTTCTTGGAATATACAAAGCACCACCCACTAAGCTGAAATTCAATTCCATTTCTTCTCAATTCCAAAGAAAATCCCTCTCTCTCTACCACCTAATACATGTGCAATGAATGGAAGGACAAGAAAGAGAAAGTCATTTTTAATTTGGAAACGTCAGGATAGACAAAGTGACCACTGGAATGGAACAGAGTCTAAAACCAGACCTCACATGCAGGTGTCTTATTTTAAAGTAAAGCCTCCTTTGTGGTGTGGCAAGGAAAGGATTGGCCTCTAAAGCCTGGGTCGATAGGCTGTCCCAGTGGGAAACAAAATGTATTTGAACACCATACAGAAAAATCAATTTCTGATAGATTTCAGATCCAACTGGGAAAAGCAAACAATAAAGCTTTTAGAGGAAAATATAGAGGAAGTTTTTTGTGACCTTGGAGTAGGAAAAGATTTCTTAAACAGTAAGTAGGTAGATACTAACAATAAAAGAAAACTGAAAAATCATTCTATGTTAAAGTTAAGGTCAAAAGACACCATTCAGATAGTGAAAAGGTCAGGCAGAGAGTGCGAGAAGAGATTCAAAAATACATATATTTGACAAAAGGCTTCATATCCACAATATGTAAAGAACTCCTACCAATGAATAGAAAAAAACATACAATTGTCACTTGGTAACAGAAAGGAATTGGTTCCAGGACTTCCAGTAGATACCAATATTTGCAGGTGCTCAAGTCCCTGATATAAAATGGAGTAGTATTTACATAAAACTATATAATCCTCCCATACACTTTAAATCATCTCTAGATTATTCTCCCTTATACATTAAATCATCTCCAGATTACTTATACTACCTAATACAATGTAAATGCTATGCAATTGTCATACTGTATTTTTTGTATTTGTATTAGTACATTTTCATACTGCTATGAAGAAATACCGGAGACTGGGAGATGTATAAAGGAAAAGAGATTTAATGAACTCACAGTTTCACATGGCTGGGGAGGCCTCACAGTCATGGCAGAAGGGGAAGGAGGAGCAAAGACTTGTCTTACATGGTGGCAGGCAAGAGAGCATGTGCAGGGGAATTGCATGTATAAAACCATCAGATTTTGTGAGACTTATTCACTGTCATGAGAACAGCACAGGAAAACTCACCACCATGATTCCATTACCTCTCACGGGGTCCCTCCCACCACACGTGGGGACAATGGGAGCTACAATTCAATATGAGATTTGGGTGAGGACAGAGCCAAACCATGTGAGTATTATTTTGTATTGGTACTTTTTCCAAATATTTTTGATCTGTGCTTGTTTGAACCCACAGATACAGAGGGCCTACTATACCAGCAACCCAATGAAGAACTAAATAAAAGCAATGAACAAACTCTTCTCAAAAAGAGAGTACCTGAAAAACCAATGAGCAAATGAAAAGTTATTCAACTTTATCAGTCAGCATGAAGATGCAAATTAAACTCACAGTGCCATAAGACTGCATACCACAAGAATGACTAAAATGAAAAAGATGTAAATACTAGTGTCAAAAGGATGTGGAGTGAAAGGATCTCTCATATACTCCTTGTAAGAGAGTAAACTGCCACAACGATTTTGGAAAATCATCTAGCACTTTCATGTGAAAGAGACATGGGACTACACCATAATCCAGCACTTCTACTCCTAGGTCTCTATCCCCCACAGAAATGCACACATTCATCCACCAAAAGTCATGAACTAGGAACATTGCTCATAACAGCCAAAAACTTTCAACTATCCAAATAGTCATCAAGCATAGAATAGGCAAATAAATTGTGGTTTATGCACTTTTGGAACACTATGCAAGACTGAAAATAAGTGTTAAACTATAGCAACTATTGAATAAAACAGAATGTTAGAGAAAGAAGCTAAACACAAAAGAATATATACTATATAAAATAATAAATCAAGACGACTAATCTATGTTGATAGAAGTAAGAAAACAAGGATTAGGGCCCTTGATGAGAGGGTGGGTAAAGCCTGGTTTGGAGGACAGAAGTCTCTCAAATGCAGTTAATGGTCCATTTCCTTACCTGGGTGCTAGTTACACAGGTGTGTTTAATTCATGGAAATTTGCTGATCTGTGCACTTTGTATATATGATGCTTTTTAAAAATGACATATGCCCGTTAGGAAACACAGTAAAGTAAAAAGAAAAAAGTAACTGAATCACAACATCAGTAATGAATGTTATGTTTTCAGAGTTTTACCACAGTTATAACCGTGTTTAATTGTATTCATTTGAACTCAAATTAATACAATGTAATTCAAGGATAAAAATCAATTTATTTGCACTCTACGTCTACCATATGTTAAAACAATAACAATTTCTTGCAGTATTTCCTGGTTTGTTGAGGGGAATTCTACCCTGGATATTCATAATCATTTGCTCATTGTGCATTAATACTTTTTTTTTCTTTTTTATGATGGAGTCTCAATCTGTCACCTAGGCTGGAGTGCAGTGGTACAATCCTGGCTCACTGCAACCTCCACCTCCTGGGTTCAAGAGATTCTCCTGCCTCAGCCTCCCAAGTAGCTGGGACTACAGGCGCACACCACCACACCCAGCTAATTTTTGTATTTTTAGTAGAGACGGGGTTTCACCATGTTGGTCAGGCTGGTCTCGAACTCCTGACCTCAGGATCCGCCTGCCTCGGCCTCCCAAAGTGCTGGGATTACAGGCATGAGCCACCACGCCCAGTCCTGTGCGTTAATACCTCTAAAAATATGCCCACCACTTTTTAAACCCATTGTCTTTCCTTTTTTGTGTGTCTTCAATTTTTATATTTTCCCTTGGTTACCTGGAGTTTATCTTCCAAACAGATTGTTTGGAAATTGCATGTTTATTGAATATTTCTGATGCCATGTGTATAAGAAGTTTCTGTCACCTTCTCTTAGGAAGGTAAAAGCTATTCCTGCTTCATGAACTTTTCTTCACAAATATCTGTATGGCAGGCCTTAGAATCTCTTGTATTTCATGTTGTAGGGAAGTACGATGCCAGTCTTTTCACCCGCTCCTCCCCCGCCCCCATTTGGAGAAAAGCTTATTGTTTTCCCTTGGGTATTTGTAATACTTCTTCTTCATCATTGTAAATCACAAAACATGCCGGAAGGGAAGGAAGTAGCGCTGTCTTTTCAATTCAGATGAAGGTTGAACTCTATCTCCATTTCTCAGCATCTTTTTCATCTCTGAAGCATTTTCTTCAGCACTTCACGTGATCGTTGCTTTTGTTCAAGTTGCCCCGCATCCTTGGGAACACCTCTTCATCTCTTTTCTCTTTTTTCCTAAGCTGTGAGAGATCTTTACAAGCCCCCGTTTGACATTGCCCGGGTTTTCCAAAGTCTGTTTTACTTTTTGCTGACTTTGATTGGGGCCATAATTTCACACTTTTTTGTTTTCTTATCTCTCCTATTTCTCATTTCAATTTAGGTAGCATTCGCAGTACATGCGGCTACTGAGAATCTCGCCGGCTCCGTTACTGCCTGCAAACTGCACTTGTGGAGTCTCTAACTCCGGGGGTAAGGTTCATCCTTGCGTGTCCATCCCTACCGTGTGCCCAGTAGCTTCCTGGAGGTAGAGCTTCTTGACAGAAGGAGGAGGAGATGTCGGATGGAGAATGAGAAGAGGACTCTGGCTGCCTCCCAAAGCTGCCCTCCTGAGCGGGCTGGGAGAAGAGGGTAACAGGCAGAGAGTTGAAATGACCTTGACATGCGCAGCTTAAAGGCCAGCCCTGCCCCTCCAACTTCCGGGACCTTGGAAAAATCACTTCACCATTCCAAGCCTCAGTTTCATCCACAAAATAGGAATAAGCTTAACGCCTATATGGCAGTTAGAAGCATTACCTAAGCTAGAATATTTAAAATGCCTCGCTGGCTTTGTATAGAGTAGCTGTCATTCATCTACCTGCTGGTTGGAGCTGACCCGCCATTTCGGCAGGATGCATGCTGGGAGGAAAGATGCCCCCCAGTCCTCTCCAAAAGGCATACACAAGTCAGTCCCGGATAACAGACCGCAGCCGAGCGCCCCCAGCCCTGCAGCTGGTGGCATGCACCCAGATCCTGGCCACAGAGGGACTGTGTGCCTCAGTTTCAGCACTCTTGTGAATTTCCCCCGTGTTTCCATGGATATTTTCACAGGTATGTCAAGGGCTACGTCAGTTTCTGGTCACCCAACACTGTTTTAAACCATTCAAAATGGAAATCTCGAAACAAAATAGCCAGAAACAAGGTAGAATCATGAGGAAAAGCAAATACATGGAAACACAGACTACTAAGGCAGGAACCCACCAATTGTGAAAAGTGCCTTCAAGTAATAATGCAAGGAAAATCAAAATATTACTATTCAACATGGAATCCTTGAGAATATTATCTTGATGACATTTTGTAAAACATCAGCGGAGCAAAATGGAATCTCATTTTTCATAATCAAATGCCAAATAGCACAATATTTGAAGTTAAAAGACACTACAAAAAAAAAAAAGTCAGAAAAATAAATTAACATCAGAAAAGGACGGGCCAATTTAAATAGAATCATGTGGATCAACTGCAAAGAAGTGAATTTTAGATATTCTAAAACCTCCCAAATCTATCATTTATGTTAGAATTCTCCCCAATTAAGTGTATTATAAATTTGGACTACTTTTGCTTTGAAATAAAAAATATCATGTAAATACACATGAAATGCTATTCAATGATGTTATAACATTTGTGACCTTTATGAAATCTGATATTTTAACATCAGATTTTATGTGATATACTTTTCCTCAAAACATTAATTTCACAATAATTAGTATCATATGTCCTTGGAACAGGTTATTTTAAAGTACGTCTTTTTAATAATTGTCAGCCGTTTGAAGTGTTACTCAACTCATAATTGAATGAAATTATTCATTCATGATTTTAAGAACTGTTATATTGGAAAATGTATAATTAAACTAGGTTTGAGTGTTTAAGTATATTGTTTAAAAATTATTCTTAGAATGTGGGTACAGAATATAAGTTTTATTTTCATTTCCTAGCATGCCCTCTAAAGGACTTACTAATTAAGAATGACCCAGGCAAGGTTGCTGAATTCAAGGGCACCATGGATAATTCTGCACTGTTCAAGGTCACAGAGTTAAGAGTTTTCCAAATAAAAGCTCCTTTGTGAAATTCTTCTCAATTAGGACTATCAGTGTAAAGGTAAATAGCTTTTTTGAGCATCTATGTTGACATTTTACATTTGGAAATGAAGAAATATTTATTTACCTGATTGTATTTTTCCAGTTTTTCTTATGTTCAACATTATTATATGTTAATATATCTTTTCAAAATATTGTGTTAGAAAAAGCTGGGAAATAGGCACAAATTTGGGCAGGCTGTGAAATAGCAAGAATAGAAATATGGGGACCACTGAGATAGGATATAAAGTTAATTTTGAAATGTGTTTAAAGGAAAGCAAGTTCTAGGCTCTCTTTAAAAAAAAAAAAAGTTTAATTAACTGATTTGTATAAAAGGAAAGACACATGACTAGGTTTAAAGGCCTTTGCTGAGATGAAAAGTCTAGCAAGAGAAAAGTCCTTTCCTTCCCCTAGACCCTCAGCTGGCATGGAAGAGATCCTGCACTAATCTGGGGCTAGCTGGCTCCTACCCTCCAACCTCATGCTCTAAGCATCTTAGGCATCCTTGGAAAAAGCTACAGAAACTGCTCCGTCTGCAGAGCACTCAATCTGCAGGGTCTAACTATAACCCTAATCCTAATACAAATTACTTTCTTTCCCAGGTTTTTAAATTTTTCTTTCAAACCCGTGTAGGCTAAAAACAAACACCTTCTTATAATGTGCAAGCACAAAATAGACCAGGCACTGTGCAAAATTCTTAAAGACATTCTCGTTTATCCTCGTAACATCACTGTCAGGCAGCACTATCATTAGTAACAATGTTTTCCAATTGTTTCTCCCATTAAGCAAGTTTTGGCCACTGTGATTCCATCTGCGGTTTCTCACCCCTTACTCTAAACAGACGGAGCCATTATTCTTTGCTCTAGTTGTCATGTGCCTATGCTGGCTCTGAGTCACCACCAGGTGACACACTTTTATCCTTGGTGGCATGAACCCAGTGCCAGCCTTCTCATTTGCATCTGTATATCCAAAGAAAATTAATTCTTTATTGTTTAAATTTGACTCTTATGACTCATTTCCAATCATACCAAGACGTAAAGTATATGATTCAAAAGGCATTTTCCAAAATATCCTTAAATAGCAATCTCAATAAAAGCCGCTGGTTTTACAACACTTAATATGCTTTCTGAGCATCTGTCAGGAAATAGTTTTGATTTAAGTAAAACTGCTTTTTTCTTATCTGAAACCTCTAGGAAGCCTGAACCTAGTATGGCAATGTCTGCTCCTACCTGTGATGAAGACTGCTGCAGTTTGCCTCCAAACCTCCCACATAACAAAACCTCTTGACTTTCTCATCACCGATCATCAGATATATAAGGTATCTAAAGGGAGCGACTCCTATCTGCTGCAATCGCTGATCCAATCTAAACCCACTGCTTCCAACGTTAACCCAACTGAACAACTTAGCAGCCCTGCTACTTATATCTTAGCCTCTGGCCACTTCAAGATTCTTATGTGTATAATGAGCAACATAATGCTATTCACCCTCTCAAGTTTTGGGAAAAATTATGTAAGCAATACATACAAAACTCTTAACCTGGATATGCCCTTAAAACTTCACTGTTACCTATATCATTTTTAGTGCTACTGCTACTACACATATTATATAATCCCATGCCAAGAGATGGGAGGATTCTCTCTTAATCTCATAATGACATGGAGTAAAATGGAATTTAGGCAAAGATAACTTTGTAGGCTGTCTTTAACACTAACATAGTCAAGTGTCAACTTTTGTCCTCCTTCTGTTGGTGCCTCTGTCAGACCCAGGGCTGCCACCCTTGCTCTTCTCTAGCACATGGAACAAACAAATGTAACAGCATGAAAATTTCAAATTGTATGTAGATTCAATTAGAAATTTCCTAAAAGTTGTATTGTTTTCAATCTCTTTAAATAACAGCCAAGATATCTTTGTAGCATTAATCAGTCTTTTTTTTTTTTTTTTTTTTTTTTTGATGGAGTCTCACTTTGTCACCCAGGCTGGAGTTCAATGGTGTGATCTTGACTCACTGCAACCTCTGCCTCCTGGGTTCAAGTGATTCTTCTGCCTCAGCCTCCCGAGTAGCTGGATTACAGGCACCCACCACGCCCAGCTAATTTTTGTATTTTTAGTAGAGATGAGGTTTCACCATGTTAGGCTGATCTCAAACTCCTGACATCAGGTGATCCACCTGCCTCAGCCTCCCAAAATGCTGGGATTACAGGTGTGAGCCACCGCTCCAAGCCCATTCATCAGACTTATATGATGCAAAAAGATGGACTCTCCAGGCTCAGTGATGAGGCTCCAGGTTCATCGTGGCCAGTGGGGCATCCTCAAAACCCAGCCTTCATGCAGGTCCAGACAGAACAGTCTTGTCAGAAAAAGTCCAATTTCAAGTGTCATCATGGGAGACTGTATTTAACTTGAGTCTGGATAATTTCATTCAGTTTGATTTGATTTTACTTTGCCCATCCTCCTTACTAAGATTCTGCATATATTAAAGACACAGTTTTTACAATAATGGAATATTGAAGGTTTTGAGTAGTCATCCAGTTTACAAGACACTTACTATCAAGAAAACTTTTTTTTTTAATACTTTAAGTTCAAGGGTACATGTGCGCAATGTACAGGTTTGTTACATATGTATACATGTGCCATGTTGGTGTGCTGCAGCCATCAACTCGTCAGTACCCATCAACTCATCATTTACATCAGGTATAACTCCCAATGCCATCCCTCCCCTCTCCCCCTCCCCATAATAGGCCCTGGTGTGTGATGTTCCCCTTCCCATGTCCAAGTGATCTCATTGTTCAATTCCCACCTATGAGTGAGAACATGCAGTGTTTGGTTTTCTGTTCTTGCGATAGTTTGCTGAGAATGACGGTTTCCAGCTGCATCCATGTCCCTACAAAGGGCATGAACTCATCCTTTTTTATGGCTGCATAGTATTCCATGGTGTATATGTGCCACATTTTCTTAATCCAGTCTGTCACTGATGGACATTTGGGTTGATTCCAAGTCTTTGCTATTGTGAATAGTGCTGCAATAAACATACGTGTGCATGTGTCTTTATACCAGCATGATTTATAATCCTTTGGGTATACACCCAGTAATGGGATGGCTGGGTCATATAGTATTTCTAGTTCTAGATCCTTGAGGAATCGCATACTGGGAAAAAAATCCTTGAAAATAGAAGGCTTTGTTTTTGTTTTTGTTGAAAATAAAGGCTATTAAAAATTCCAATCAAGAAGAGGCACCAGGGTATAGGGGTAAAGAATACAGAATTTAGAACCAAACTGCCCAGATTACCAGTGGGTGATCTTATACAAGNTGGGAAAAAAATCCTTGAAAATAGAAGGCTTTGTTTTGTTTTGTTGAAAATAAAGGCTATTAAAATTCCAATCAAGAAGAGGCACCAGGGTATAGGGGTAAAGAATACAGAATTTAGAACCAAACTGCCCAGATTACCAGTGGGTGATCTTATACAAGTGACAATCTCTCCATGCCTTGGTTTCCTCTCCTATGAAGTTGCAGTGGTGTTGTTACCAACCTTGTAGGTTCCAGAGAGGATTAAATGAGTTGATACAGTGAAGGTACTTAGAATAGTGTCTGGAACATAATAAGTACAGCATTAAGTATTAGCCATATTATTGCTTGAAAGAGTGTATTATGCCACGGACTAATGTTAGCAGTAAAAGAATCTTACCTTTGAATTTATTAAGATGAGTAGGGACTCATTAAAGCCCCTCAATCAGGCAGCCATATTATTCACACTCAGAAAGTGGGTAACCCTGTACTTTGGTTCTTTCTTGTGTGTTTCACGGCACAGAGCTACAGTTCTTGTAAGACATTGTAGTAGAGGCAAATTTATGTTCTGAATAAAATGCTAGTCCTACTTACAGAGTCCTCACCACCAGCCTCTAGGTGTAGGGAGCTGCATGCTTCCATCTGAGTCACATGCTTTTTATTAGACAAAACCAGAATCTACAGATATCTACAGAACTGACAGCTTAATGATATTGGATCTCAAATACATGAGTATGGCATATTTTTTCATTTATTTACTTAGTTAATTTCTCTGAACAGTATTTTGTGACTTTCAGTGTAGAGCTCTTTTTCTTTTTTGAGACGGAGTCTCGCTCTGTTGCCCAGGCTGGAGTGCAGTGGCGCAATCACGGCTCACTGCAAGCTCCGCCTCCCAGGTTCACGCCATTCTCCTGACTCAGCCTCCTGAGTAGCTGGAACTACAGGTGCCCACCACCTCGCCCGGCTAGTTTTTTGTACTTTTTTAGTAGAGACGGGGTTTCACCGTGTTAGCCCGGATGGTCTCCATCTCCTTACCTTGTGATCCGCCTGTCTCGGCCTCCCAAAGTGCTGGGATTACAGGCGAGTGTAGAGCTCTTACATACATTTCTCTAGATTTAAATCCAGCCCTTTGATTTTTTGGATGCACCTTAAATAGTATCATTTAACATTTTTCAGTGTTACTGATACACACACACACACATATACATATACATGTACATATATATAATTGATTTGTGTATGTTGACATCATGTCAAACCTTCAAACAAATGGTTTGATATTTTATCTGATTTTTCTACTTGTCAGTGGAAACTGTGGAATACTATAAGCCTTACGTCTGTAGCAGGAGTGGAAACCCCCACTCCAATTTTTTTTTTAAATTTTACACTTATAAGATGAAACAAGGCCACAAAGAGAAAGTATTTTCCCTCATGAGAATATTAGCAATTGCAAATACATTTTAATTTAAAAATACCCTTTTGTATTTAGCCACTGTTTTATTGTTTTGAAAGTTTCTTATAATGCTAGACTAAAGAGGTATGAAGAATGAGTGGTATTAGAGTGCTTGTCTCTTACAGTCAATCTTTTTTCTCCACATAAATAGTTTTATTTATTAAGCTACATTTAATTTACAGTTTGCAAGTCATTTCACAAAGTGCATTGCTTCCAGGAAATAAAAATACATAATCCTGAACAATGCAACAAAGCTCCCAAAAGAGGGTTAAATGAACATAAAACCTCAAAGATAAAATTGCAAGAATCAACAAGTGTTAAATAAATTGAGAGAGAGAGAAAATATATATTTTTTTTTTTCAATTTTTTTTTTTAGGTGGAGTCTTGCTCTATCACCCAGGCTGGAGTGCAGTGGTACTATCTCAGCTCACTGCAACCTCTGCCTCCTCAGTTCAAGCAATTCTCCTGCCTCAACTTCCCTAGTAGTTGGATAACAGGCGCCCACCACCACACCCAGCTAAGTTTTGTATTTTGGTAGAGATGGGGTTTCACTCTGTTGTCTGGGCTGGTCTCAAATTCTTGACCCCAAGTGATCTGCCCACCTTGGCCTCCCAAAGTGCTGGGACTGTAGGCATGAGCCACCACTCTTGGCCTTCACCAGCATATCAGTTAGTCAATACTAAACACTTTTTAGAATAAAGACTGAGTGACAGCAATTTTGAGGAAGATATCATTATATATAACATTCAGTTTTTTCCCCAAGCTACTACCCAGACTCTAAGAAACTCTTTTTAAGAACCCATAAAGATCCTAAGTAATAAACATAATACACAGCAATATGTGACTAATTTCCAGAACGCTGTAGTTAGAAGCTCTTGCTCCACTAGGCACATTCCATTAGTAAACAATAGCGGAACTTTGTTTTGTTCCTGCACAGGCAATCTCTCATGTCAAGGAGGCCTACACACAAGTGCCGGAGACTTTTAATTAAAACTACTGTTCGTAATAATTGTGGGTTGAAATATTATTGGAATTAAACCCCATGAATTCCCTAAGCGTGCCCACTTTCAATAAATGCAAACACTCGCTAATCACAAACCCAATATAAAGTTACACAGGGTGGCTTCCCAATCAGGATTATTCAACCTGGCCATGGCTACCATTCACAGATGGTTCATTTTCTGAGATGATTGATATTTGGAGATCTTCCAGCCTCTGGAATGCCATTAGCATTGTGAAATCTCAGAATTCGCAACACAGTAGCAGCCAATCATGCAGGCGTCAGAAACTCCCCTGGAAGGAATGATAAGGAGAAGCTCATCAGGAAGGAATACAGAGAAGCAGGTGGGCTCAAGGTCCTAGCAGGAGCTGAAGAAGCACTGTCCCATTGAGACACAATGTGGGGAACAAACGTAATTTTAAATCTTTAGTAGCCACATTAAAAAGTTTGTAAAAAATCAAATGAATAGTAATAATATATCTTATTTAACCCAATAGATCCAAAGGTTATCATTTCAGCACATAATCAATATAAAAATTGCTCATGTCTTTTACATGATTTATTTATACCAAGTTTTTAAAATCAGTGTGTATTTTACACTTACAAAACATCTCAATTTGGATGAGTCACATCTCACGAGTTCCATAGCCACAGGTGGCTGATCTGGGTTGAGCATCCCTTACCCAAAATGCTTGGGAACAGAAGTGTTTCAGATTTTGGATTTTTTCAGATATGGGAATATTTGCATTATGTACTTACTGATCGAGCATCCCAAACTCAAAAATCTGAAATTCAAAATCCTCCAAGTAGCATGTTTTGTTTTGAGCATCCTGTCAGCACTAAAAGAACTTTTGGATTTGGAAGCATTTTTGGTTTCAAATGTTTGGATTTGAGATAGTTAATCTATATCTACTATATTGGGCAGCACATATGTAAAGCCACAAACTTTTCTCTTAAGAATTGTACATGTCTATTGATGGCAGCCTTTGAAACAATAGCTAATGTTTATAGCCAGGGGATACAATTGACAAATTGATAAATTATTCAATTTGTTATAGTTTCAACAAGCACGTTCATTTTCTGAGTGTTATGTTTAATACATTAAGCTATGCACATATTTAAATATAATACTATACTTGTTGATAAACAGATATTTAATAAAAGTATAGAAATATGAATATAAATAATGCACATAAATGTTTAAATAACAGTTGTAGAAAGGAAGGGGCATGAATTAGCATTTATTTATAACTATAAAATTTTTGCAAGATCTTGTTTCAAATAAACTATTTTGAATTACACATTTTTAAATGTTACAAATCTTTTACTGGATTCCAAGCAAAAAAGCTTAGTGTGTATTTTATCTTCATGAAAATATACCTCTTATTAAGGCATAAAGTAAAACACCACAACATTTTTATTTGGATTAACACCTTAAAATATGAACATTAGAAAAGCTTCAAAAGAAATAATTCATATATTTTATTCATTCTGAAAACTGACTACGTGAATTCTCACAGCAGAAAGTATGGAAAATACAAGTGCTGACTAAGGAGTGAAGCAAATTTGCCCAAGCAATACTATACAATCACAGCATCATAATACTATACCAATTACAGCGGTCTCATTGGGGCCTAGACCTCACCTGGTCTCTTGCCGTTACAGATCTTGAAGCATTTTCTTCACTAGAGCCCTAACACAATCGTGATGCCCCTGGAAGCTCTTGGTAGTCTCAATTAATTTTAGCTAGTCTTACTTTCTAAATTTGTTGGCATTTTGACCTTATTTAAAATTTATTTCCTGGCTAAAATACATTCTAGTAAAGCTGTGGTGCTTCTCAATAAAAGCACCTGTTATCGGGTTTTGTTAGGTGGTTGAAAATTACAGGAAAGGAAAAAAAAGAGAAAAGTGTGAAAAGAGAAGTGTTAATATCCATTTGGCCTTCACTCTTATGCACAGGAATAGAGCTGCATGGATACAAAGTACCTTTGAAAATTGTTCGGTTGGCAAAAGCATCTTTTCAATGTCTTCAGGGAGACCTACTCAGGTCATGCTTCCTTTTTAAAAGTTAGCAATACATGTTCCAGTTATTTTCACTCACCTCACCTTAGACAGAGTATATTCTTCAATATCTTCTATCCTGAAAAAAAAAATCTGCAAAAATATTTTTGAAAGTCAAGGAAGAGATGAGAAGAGGATGTCAGCCTTACGTTTATGGTGTGTTAAGGTCTGAGTGAGCCCTGAGTTCTTTGGGCATTTATCTACTGGTATTCAAATACAATGGACAGTGATTCTGCCAACATGATTAAATCAGAGTATTCACAGTTTTCATAAATCAAGCAGATAATTTCCCACATTTTAGGTCTTTCAGCATCACAATGTTTTCCGGTAACAACTTATTAAATAAATTATTCCTGTGTGAACTCTCCTCATTATGAACATTCATCAGAGGGAGATAGGCTGAGCATCAGACAAGAATAAATACTGGCAGAGCCTACGGAAGACACACGTGGGAGACGGAGGGTGAAAGGCAGTGAGCTGTGGGCCAAGGACCCTGTTATATGAGCCTCCTCTCCTCTTCTCCCTGGAAAGGTTACCATTTGTTCCATAGCAGCAAAGTCACACTACCACGCGCAACCTGTCCTCAAAATCATAAATGTGGTCATATGGGAACATGAGTAAATATGCCTACGTTCACCACACCAAGCAAGGGGGAGGGTGGGGCTCATCTCTCCAACAGAAGCCCTGACTTGCTCAAATAAAACGAATATTCATCCTGAACTCATGCCAAAGAAGGAGAAAGAGACAAAGCAACTGTGTACCCACCGATGCTTCTGGCAAACACAGGAGAAGGGAAGTGTGCATGTACCAGAAGGCGAGCAAAAGCCAGGCCAGGAGGGAGCACTGCACAGCGCCCAGAGGAAGAATGGGCATCAGAGCTCAAAACATGGAGGAGAAGCCCCTGAGGACATAGAGGAGAGAAGATCTCAGATTAGTCTTAAGAAAACGGCCGGGCGCGGTGGCTCACACCTGTAATCCCAGCACTTTGGGATGCCGAGGCAGGCGGATCACAAGGTCAAGAGATCAAGACCAGCCTGGCCCACATGGTGAAACCCCATCTCTGTTAAAAATGCAAAAATTAGCCAGATGTGGTGGCAGGCGCCTGTAGTCCCAGCTGCTAGGGAGGCTGAGGCAGGAGAATCACTTGAACCCTAGAGGCAGAGGTTGCTGTGAGACGAGATCATGCCACTGCTCTCCAGCCTGGTGACAGAGTGAGACTCAATCAAAAAAAAAAAAAGAGAGAGAGAAAAAAACAAACCATAAAAGACAATATGACAGAGTTGATTGGGATGTAGTTTTCCCAGGAAATAAATGAGGGTACTCTTCCCTCCGTGGACCTGAGGTCTCAAGGATTCCAAACTATGACACCATGGGAGTTGGTGAGGGGCTGGTTCCCCTGCCTCCTGCTTCAGTGACTCCGCAGACAGGACCCAGGTGAAGCCACATTTAGATACCTTTCCTATCCAATAGCTGCAAGATCCTTACTTGCCAGGGTCAATTTTTGTATCAGTGAGCTTCCTCCTCCGTGTTTTCTTAGCACTTACCTTGAGAATCTCAGACTTAAGGAAAACACCTCATTTATGTTAGGTCTTTATGTGAGGCTAAATGAATAGAAGGCAGTGTTTCTTTCATTGCATTAAGAAAGCACTTTTCAATTAAGAAGATGCTACCGAGGAGGGTTTCTTTTTGATTGGAGGTCAGTTAATGTTCCTATTTCAGAAGATTATACCATTTTTTTAAAAAAGGAAACCAGTAATATCAGTAATAAGAGATAGAACAGAATTAGCTGAGGCTCTAACAAACCAATCATCACAGTCTACTGTAGAAAAATAATGGAAATGATTGAGTTAAGGAAATGCAACTGTCAACAAGTAAAACTGTGTGATTATTTTGTCTGGACTTCCAGTTGAGTAACAATTTACATCAACAAACTAATTACTTTTTTCTTGATTTCTTCACAAGTTTATCTATTAATTCGTGGGTATGCTAGAAACTGCTAAATGGACACTTGCGTAAAGCATAAATATTGACCTCTGTGTTTCGAAGGCAGCAAACATGGTTGAGCTTAAGGAGGAAAGTAGTGCAGGGGCACAGATGCTCATGGTCCTCCATGGGGCAGAATACTCTTCTTTCAGAAGCGTGGGGTTATATCAAAAGCCCATCTTTCTCCCCCAAGGGTAGATCTCTTGAAAGAGAAAAATAATAGCAGAGCTGTGTGTGGGATGCATCTGTCCCAGGACAAGAAGACTGAACCTTGCTAACGTCCAAGGCATGGCGTATGCGTGTGAGTTTTAAGTTAGAGACTTCTGGACCCAGTAATTAGATAATCAGTGTATAAAATAAAATATTTGTGTGCAGTTTCCACCCTCCTGTGTCCAACAGAAAGACAGCGATGGACAAGTGGAGACTTGAGAAATTCTACACAGGAGGGAATGTAGAGGCGCAACCTAGTCTTAAGGATACAAAAGGGAACCCTCCTTGTCACACATTTGCATGATGAGTCCGTCACATTTACCAAGGTCCTCTGTTTGATTAGGGTGACTTGGGGGTAGGGAGATACTTCCCAGTGTTTCATGGTCTTTCCACCCACTGAGTTCTAATGTTGGCTCTCTGAGAATTGACAATGACCTTCATGATCCAATCTCAAACTACAGGTGGGAAAATTCACCAAGGAAAAGGCCAAGGTCCCAACCATTTAGCCAACTAGACTAGCAGACCTGGGTCTCAACTCCAGGTTTCCTGCTCTATCTTAGGAGCCTCTCCAGTGGTCCTGCTGGTGTTTATACAGACCATCTGTCTAACATCTGTCCCCTCTCTGTGTTATACACTGAGAGTTAAAGATGGAGCAAGTGTGGACTTAACCGTGGTCAACTTTGATGAGTTATAACTTGACTTCCCAGAGAGCAGCCAATATTTCCCAGGGAACCGGCTACACAACTCATAAGACCCAATGCAAGGTGGAAAGAACAAAAGAGCTGTGAAAGGTACCAAGACATAAACCTTTTTCCTTTCTGCTCTGGTCTCTCTCTTGAATAGGCATGGTGCTTACTATACTTGCTTTCAACAACATGATAGGTAAATATGTATTTATGTTTTAATTATTAGTATAAATTTCACCATTCACCTCTATATCACACCATGCCAGTTTTAAACAAAACTCTAAGAGCATCTAGTTTGTAGGCAGAATCACTGAAATTACACACTGGCATTCCATATCGTGAACTTTTTTCTTACTGGAGCTGTGGAAACACTACAAAACATTTACAAAACACTAAAAAACACTACAAAACTAACTAACTGCTTTCATTTCAGGTCTTGATAAGCACACGTTCTACCAACAGTGTCTCACTGGCGAATAAGGAAGGGCAGAAAGAAAAAGGAATCATGGATCACCCAGTCCTATCAAATGATAGGCGTTAAGCTCCTATCATTTGGAGCTTAACGGGTTGTTTAATACAGGAATAAACATAAGTAAGAAGGGATATGATGAGGACAGGAGTAAGAAAGGGTATGACGGGGGTCCCATGGCTGTTGTGTTTCTTAGGATGCCACTGCCGCCTCTGTGTTCAAAGCAAGTTCTAGTTAAAAAGGAAGGCATGGCCGCTGGAGCTGCCAGTGCCCTTGACACATTCATAGACTGAACAGGCTTACCTTAAACTTCACACATCATGGGTCCAAGGGAATTCTTGTGGCACATCACAAATACTGTATGCACATAGGCAGTCAGGCGTGGAGGACCACACATTGCCTGCACCTCCTCTGCCCATGCACAAAGTGCAAGTTCAAAGCTAAAATTATTAAGAATTTCAGCAACAACTGAGCATTAAACCAAGTATGACCCCCTTCTGAGACGTAGGGGGAAGTAGGGAATTTATGTCATCACACATATTGGACACTCATGAAACCGCCCCAATCTACCTCCAGAATGTTCAGTAAAGCTGTGTCTGAAGTTCTAAACACAGCTTAGAAATGCTTGTCTTCAATGGAGAATTAAACTCATTATGTCTATGCCCTGTGGAATCAACATATAGACACCAAGCTGTTAGAGCATTCCCCAGCATAGATGCAGAGAGGCCTAATATTTCCCATGACATCAAACGTTAAAGTGTAATGATCTATACTCCTGGGCTAAGAGTCTCAGAGTCACTTCTAATAGGAAGAAACCCTAAAGATCAAAGCCCATTGTTCTGGCAGATTAGGGAAAGCCAAGGTGATCAAAAGCATTGCCCAAAGTCACAGCTCTGTGAGCCATGAATGAAGGAAGAGCAGAGACTCCTGGTTAGACCTCTTTCAACGCATTGTCCACACCTCACTTCCCATCTTAGGCAAGGATTCCTCTGTTTATTAGACGAAGGGTCACAAAGGTTCAAGAGGAAAAGGCTTAAGGTGTGATTAAGAAATCATCTTTTGCCTTTGGTACTGTGAAAATTAAACAGAAATATATGTAAAACATTGTATCAGTCAGGGTTCTCTAGAGGGACAGAACTAATGGAATAGATATACATATAAAAAAGGAGTTTATTAAGTATTAACTCACAGGATCACAAGGTCCCACAATAGGCCATCTGCCGGCTGAGGAGTCAGTCCGAGTTCTAAAACTGACATTCAAGGGTAGGAAGTATCCAGCATGGGAAAAAGATGTAGGCTGCGGGGCTAGGCCATTCTCTGTGTTCACATTTTTCTGCCTGCTTATATTCTAGCCTCACTGGCAGCTGATTAGATTGTTCCCACCCCAGTTAAGGGTGGATCTGCCTCTCCCAGCCCACTGACTCAAATGTTAATCTCTTTTGACAACACCCTCACGGACACACCCAGGATCAATACTTTGTATCCTTCAGTCCAATCAAGTTGACACTCAGCATTAACCATCGCAATCATCGAATTTGGAAATACATTAATTATCTTAGAATTAGCCATTCAATGAACACAAAACAATGTGGCTATCTTAACAGAAATATGTGATCTGCCTGTGGCTATAGCATTTAGTTTTATATTCCTTTAATGCCCTATCTCCTATGACAATCTTCAGTATTAACATTATTTTACATTTTAAAAGCAAGTGGAGAGGGCTGACATACTACAATTTTTACAGAAACTAGTTTGCCATTGGCTACAGAAAGGAAGAAGTTTTTGTTTTTCGCTAATATGATCCTTTGAGTTGGAGGCAGAAGAATTCTGATATGATTAAGAATCATAGACTGGTTGGACAGAACACACACAGAACCGAATAAGCAAATTATCTAAATACCAAGAATTTGAGGCCTATGGAATACCCATGTTAGACACCCATGAATCCATAGAATTAAACAAAAGATGTGGATTAAAATCTGAACATGAGCAAGATGGAAATTCCGTTATCTCAACCCTTAGCATTGCCAAAGAAATGAGCTCATGAGAAAATGTTAGAAAGAGTTTATATTCTCTTCGATTATTGTGCAATGCAATTGGATCAAGTATTCTCAAACAAAGTGAGTGCTAACTTGAGTGGGAAGAGCCTGGCAGAGGAGAACATGGAGTGCTGTTCGGACCTAGGACTGGGATTGCGGAGAATCAAACAGAAACCCTATCCTGTAATACGCTCTCGGGACATGAGAAATGTTTGAAACAGAAAATCTATGTGAGTTCAGTTTGCTTTTCTGATGAGAGGTATAGATTGTCCAGCTGTCTGGTCCCAACCAAGGTCAGTGCTACAGATTTCCCTTCCCCTTTGGAGTCACCGAGAGATCGGCTTGTCAAGGGTGGATGCGTGTGCTGAGCTGGCAGTGCGGAGAGTGTCCTCAGGTGAAGAGAGATGAGGAGCCCTGCGGAGTGTGAGCAGTGGTGGTAGGAAGCTCCTGCCATGGCAACAGAGGGCCAGCTGGCTCAGCTGCTCGGTGTGGGTGGCATGATATGCGTATGTGACTGGCAGGTCACAGTCTGCAGGGCTAGGCTTGGCGCCCACTGGTGTTCTTTGTCATAAACGTTCTTAGCATCCCCACACAGCAACCTCTCCAGTGAATTTATCCAGTGCCCCGATTAAGGTGCCACTGCATCTCCTCCAAAGTCAGACCCTACCCCCACCTGCTTCCCAAGAAGGAGAGAGAAGCCTCGGGAAGAAGGGTCTTACGGGCCTGACAGGGAAGAGGACGCTCAGGCCCACGGGAGGCCCAGTGCTGCCTCTGGCCCCTCTGGCCCTCCAGGAGCTTCTTGATCTGCCTGTGGCTGCTCTCTGGGGGTGTGGGCAGGTGAGATCAAAGCTGCTGGACTCAGAACCTGTTTGCCTCGAGGCTGTGTCAGGACCCAGGAGCCCTACAGACACTCACCTGAGATTTGGCTCCAATTCCTTTCAGCTGGGCTGGCACAGCACCGAGAAAACCCGACCGGAAGCTCCTGCAGATCCACGGGCACCTTCGCCTTCCCACCCAAGGACACCTTCTAGTTTACCTGGGAGTCTGTGGAGTCTGAGCTATGAAACGGCGATCCCTGAGGTATAAAGCTCCACTTCCCTAGGGCACGAAGTGCGAGGGACTCTCAGATTTCGAGGTGCGTGACTCCAAGGGGCTCCAGCGCAGGGGCAGGGGATTCAAAATATCAGTTTAACCAAGTTGAAAAATAGACAGATAAGAGGGTAACTAATTATCCCTTTCAGACACCAAGTAGGCTTATGATTTTTATTGTATTCTAAAATCCAGATACCCACATGTTGTCATTGTTTTACTTTTTAACCTGCATCTCCCGTTCTGCCTGTCCTCGATGCACTGCATTTCAAGTTTGAGAACCTGAGTGACACCCTCTGAATGAAAAAAAAATCTCACCTCTCGTTGAGAACATTTCCACTCTGGCTCCCCGGTGCGTCCGCATACTGTGAACATCATGATGAGCACTAGAACCGGCTGGTGTGACTTTGCAGGAAGGAGACAGTGACCCAAAAAAGAGCGGGGGCTTCACCTGTTTTTTCTCTTTCCTTGAAGTATTTCAGTTATTTTCAAGAGAGAATGTAAAAATTACAGCATTGAACAGAGTGACTGAGGAGCATCTTGTGAGGTGCCTGGCTATGGGGTGAAGCAGAGATAAGAAGCCACAGATTTATTTGTGGTGATTGTTACTGCCATTGCTTGGGGAAGATGTGAGCAAGCTTATAGAGTGTGGGGATGATGCCAGTTAAAAACCCAGATGAAATCCATGCAAGAACATATACAATAGTGTTTGTTGGGGGCCAGGAGAGCATCACAGGTTCACCACCTTCGTAGCCACATGAGTCCAGGAGCCCAGAAGGAACACACATCTTGTTTAATGCTCTGCTTTCACCATCTTGAAATCCTTGATAGTTTTATCTACAACCTTGTGGTCTGTACATGAAGTATAATGAAGCAAGGAAGCATGTTGGTGAACAGAGGAGATATGTGCAATACACATGTCCCACCACGGTGGCTCCCTGCTGCTTTATAAATACAGGGCGTTCTTGATGCCCCATGAGCAGAGAATTCCAGTGCACCCACCATGTGTGAGTTAAGGTTACAACGTTCCATACATGGACAGCCCCCAGAGGCCACGCTTTTCTTTCCTTCCAGAACGTGCTTCAAACACAGAAAGAAGATAATATCATTATGAGAAAAAGGACAACCAAGAGCCCTATCAGAGCTCTACTGACTTGCATTACTTCCCTGTATCACACGACTACATGTGCCGAAAATGATGACAAAGAAGTACAGGAAAGACAGAGGAATCTGCAGTCCATTTTCCTTTCAGGTCCTTCTTTCTCATCAGTAAACCAAAGGTAGAGAGTGTTGGTAGAATGAATGGGTGTCAAGAAGTGAGGTCAAATCAACTGAGTAGTTGGTGCAGTGTTTCCCCTGCTCTGCTAAGAATGAAATACATATGTATGTGTGAGCTATGAGTTACATATGTATGTGTGAGCTATGAAACACAAATGTATGTGTGAGCTATGAAATACATATGTATATGTGAGCTATGAGATACATATGTATGTGTGAGCTATGAGATAACATACAAATGTATGTGTGAACTATGAGATACATATGGTTAATGTGTGAGCTATGAACACATATGTATGTGGTGAGCACGAGATACATATGTATTTGTGAGCTATGAACACATATGTACGTGTGAGCTATGAAACACAAATGTACGATGTGATGCTATGAGATACATATGTATACTGTGAGCCTATGAGATTCATATGTATGTGTGAGCTATGAGATCACATGTATGTGTGAGCTATGAGATACAATGTATGTGTGAGCTATGAGATTCACATATATGTGTGGAGCTATGGAGACACATATGTAATGTGGTGAGCTATGAGACCACAAATTGTATGTGTGGCTATGAGATACCATATGGTATGTGTGAGCTATGAGATTCATATGTTGTGAGCTATGAGATACATATGTATGCTGTGAGCTATGAAACACATAGGTATGTGTGAGCTAATGGGAGATATATTATGGGTGAGCTATGAAATCAAAATGTATGAGTGAGCTATGAAATATGTATCATGTGGTGAGCTACAAAGATAAATATACAGTGTGTGGAGCTCTAAAATACAGATGTATGGGTGGAGCTCTGAATGCATATGTATGTGTGAGCTATGAAATATCTATGTATGAATACACTATGAAATATGTATGTGTGAGCTATGAAATACAAATATATGTGTGAGCTCTGAAATGCATAGGTATGAGTAAGCTATGAAATGCATATGTATGTGTGAGCTATGAAATACCTATGTATGAATACACTATGAAATATGTATGTGTGAGCTACGAAATACAAATATGTGGTGCTATAGACTGAATGTTTGTGTCCCACTAAAATTCATATGTTGCAACCAAGATGCATATTGCAACAAAGATGATATTAGGAGGTGGGGGCTTTGATGGCCAATTAGATCACAGAGGCAGAGGCCTTATGAATGGGTTTGGCATCTTACTAAAGAGGCCCAACAGAGACCTGTCACCACTTCCACCATGTGAGGTTAGATGGAGAAGGCACCATTTATGAATCAAGAAACAACCCTCACCTGACCCCAATTACGCCAGCACCTTGGTCTTAGACTTCCAGTCTCCAGAACCATGAGAAATAAATTTCTGTTGTTTATAAGCCACTCAGTTTTTGGCATTTTGTTGTAAAAGCCATGAACAGAATAAGACATGTAATTTCTGTGATTCTGCATACAGGTTAAATCCTCTTATATTTAACATTGTGGTTGTACAATATAAAGATGAACAGGAAAATTCACACAAATAATTAAAATTTTATTTAGTTTACTTAGAATATCATTAAATTTTAAAATCATAACAAGTTGAGAGACTACAAAAGAAAAGAAACAGGCTTTATGTTTTATTACTTTCCCTGGCACTTTTTTCTGATTTTTAAATGACGGAATCAGTTTTCATCTTGCAGTGGGCTCCACAAATGATCTGAATGGTCCTAGTCAGAGCATTGATCAGCTGCAGAGGCAGAGGCAGGGGTGGGGTGTCAGTGTGTGATGATGCTTTAAAGAAGGCACTGAAGATTTAAAAGAGCTGCTGGCAAAATGAATACAGCACATTTAAAAAAATCATTCACCATAATTAAGTGGAATTCATCCAGGGAGGGATGTTAGAATAGTTCGACATATCCAATTCAATAAAAGTGATACATTAACAGAATCACAGACAAACACTATATAATCATTTCAATAGATATGGAAAAAGCACCAACAAAATTTAACATCCCTTTATGATAGAAACTCAACAAACTGGGTATAAAAGGAACATACTTCAAAACAACAGAAGCCATATATGACAAACCCACAGCTAATGTACTGAATGGGGAAAAACTGAATGCCCCTCTTTTAAGATCTAGAACAAGATAACACTGACCACTTTCACCACTTTTATTTAAAATAGTACTGGAAGTCCTAGCCAGAGGAATTAGGCAAGAGAAAGAAATAAAGGGCATTCAAATTGGAAAGAAAACTGTCAAATTATTCTTGTTCACAGATGGCATAATCTTATATTGAGAAAAACCTAAAGACTACACAAAAAACTATTAGAACTAATAAAATTAGTAAAGTTGCAGGATAAAAAATCAGTGTACAAAAACCAGTAACATTTATATACACCAATAGCAAACAAACTGAAAAAGAAATAAAGCAATCCCATTAATAATAGCTATGAAAATATATAAAATGCCTATAAATACATTTAACAAAGAAGTAAAAAATCTCTATAGGATAAACTGTGAAACATTGGTGAAATAAATGTAAGAAGACATTAAAAATGGAAAAATATCCCATGTTCATGGATTGGAAGATTTAATACTGCTAAAATGTCAATACTACCCAAAGTGATATCTAGAGTCAGTGCAATTCCTATTAAAATTCCAATGACATTCTTTATAGAAATAGAGAAAGCCATCCGAATATGTATATGGAATCACAAAAGACCTTCAACAGCCAAAGCCATCATCACCAAAATAGCATGGCAGTGGCATAAAAGCAGCAAAAAGCTGAGGGGGAGGATCATTTGAGGCAAGAAGTTTAAGACCATAGACTGAATGTTTGTGTCCCCCTAAAATTCGTATGTTGCAATCAAGATGCATATTGCAACAAAGATGATTATTAGGAGGTGGAGCTTTGATAGGCAATTAGATCAAAGCAAGGCAAAAAAGCAGGGCAACATAGCAAGACACTGTCTCTACAAATAATAAGATAAAATATCCCAGTGTGGTGGCACTCACCTGTAGTGCTACGTATTCAGGAGGCTAAAGGAGGAGGATCACTTGAGCCCAAGAGTTCAAGGCTACAGTGAGCTATGATTGAACCACTGTGCCTGGGAGACAGAGCAAAAGTCTACTTGGAAATCAATCCGTCAAAAATACATCTACACTCCTATGTTTTTTGCAGCACTATTCACAATAGCCAAAAGATAGATTAACTTAAGTGTCCATCGACAGATGAATGGATAAAAAAGATGCAGTAAATATACACAATGGAATATTATTCAACCATAAAAATAACAAAATCTTGTCATTTGTCATTACCTTAAGTGAAATAAGCCAGGCACAGAAAGACATATACTGCATGTATTCACTCATATGTGGGAGCTAAAAAAGTCATTGTCGTGGAGGTAGAGAGTTGACTGGTGGTTACCAGAGACTGGAAAGGGAAGAGAGGAGCCGATGGGGTTGGGGGCAATGAAAAGAGATTCATTAGTGGGAAGAAAAACAGAGTTAGATAGTATAATAGGGTGACCGCAGTAAACAATAGCAGTTCAAAATAGGTAGAAGAGAAAAATTAGAATGTTTCCAACATAAAGAAAAGATAAAGGTTTGAAGTGATGGATATCCCAATTACTCTGATTTGATCAGTACACATTGAATGCATATATCAAAATATCACTTGTACTCCATAAATATTTACAACTATTGTGTATCAATAAAAATAAAAAAGCTTCTGAAAATAATAAAATAGTACAACATTAAAAAGTCACCATAGGAAATTATATACAAAGTTGACCAGGTTGTGGATTCCACATAAGGTGTAGCGGTACTAGCCTCTGAAACGATGCAATTCTCTCCAGCTGTGCCCAGCACCATGGAAGATTGGATAAGGTGGACAGCTGGATTGATTCGAGCCTCATCTATATTTGCAAGGTGAATATGACAAGGAAGTGACTCACTGAGGATGCTGCACCAAGTGGATCAGTGCTGCAGCTGTGGTGTAGATACAGAGGGATAGACGTAAACAGTGAAGAAAAAAAGGCTGAGTGAAGATACAGAAAGTATATTGAGGTGGTAAAAGGAAATTGTCCTGGGGTCTTAGTGTCCTCTGAGGTCCCAAGGTTTAGAACAAGAGTGTCAAGTGTCAACACATTCTAAAGAAAGGGATAGACCATGTATCAAGAATGTTTTAAGGAGTGATCCTCTCTCCCAACCTAAACTACTCCAAAGACCTGACAACCACCCCTCAGCCCAAGGCTCAAAGTTTGGTCGAGGCAGATGGGAAAATGAGAACTTCTTTAGAGAGAACTGCACCCTTACAGTGAAGGGCCCTCGGGAAGCCTTGAGCGAACTTCACACTTGGGCACCCTGGGATTGACCACATCTGGGGTGAGGAGCACTCTGGAGCCACTGAGTGAGAAACAGCATGCGGGGAGAGGGGAGGGTGCCCTTCGCCCACAGCAAGGATGGGCTGCCCAAGGCTTGAGTTGTCTTGACAAACACCAACCAGAGGGCCATCCATAGGGTGAGTGGCTCCCAAAGGACAAAGTCCATGTAGTGTGGATGCTGAAAGGCCGGGTCTGGAAGGGAGCTGGAATCGTGATTATGAAAAGTCAGCTGGGGCTCCCCTCTCCTAAGCGTAGGCCAAGTGTCCTTCCTGAGAATGTATCAAATGTAGGAATCAATGTGCAAAAAGCACATTCATTCAACAAATATCTATGGAATGCCTATGAGGGGCCAAGTGCTCTTCTGAAGGAGAACAGATAGCAGCCAGCAAAGTCCCTTTCTTATTCTAGTGAGGAAGACGTGGAGGAAGAAATGGAGACAGACTAGACAGACTATGGTGTCAGGTGGTGGTCATTGTTATTTTTAAAGAGTAGACATGATGGCTCATGCTTATAATCCCAGCACTTCGGGGAGGCCAAGGTAGGTGGATCACTTGAGCTCAGGAGTTCAAGACCAGCCTGTGCAACATAGCAAAACCCCTTTGCTACAAAAAAAAAAAAAAAAAAAAAATTGCCCAGGCCTGATGGCACACACCTGTGGTCCCAGCTACTTGGGAGGCTGAGGTGGGAGGATCACCTGAGCCTGGGGAAGTCGAGGCTGCAGCGAGTCAAGATCACATCACTGCACTACAGCCTGGGCAATAGAGTAAGACTCTGCCCTCCCCCCGCCAAAAAAACAAAAAAACAAAACAAAACAAAAAAGCAGAGTATGAGTGGGCACATGGCATTTCAGGTGGGTCATCAGGGAAGGTGTCTCTGAGGAGTGATGTGTGAACTGAAACCACGATGAACTGACGACACACTGTGTGTGATCTAAGGAGAC
This sequence comes from Rhinopithecus bieti, assembly GCF_001698545.2. NCBI lineage: Eukaryota > Metazoa > Chordata > Mammalia > Primates > Cercopithecidae > Rhinopithecus > Rhinopithecus bieti. The sequence goes on from NW_016804646.1 coordinate 2,844,407, forward strand.
CACTCCAGCCATAGCAGAGGCCCTGCTGTGGGAGCCTGCCTGGAGCGGAGGAGCTGTCTGGAGGGGGTACAAGGGCTTGAGCTCAACGGCAGGGAGAGGGTAGTGGATGAGACCGTACAGGAACCAGTTCAGGGAATTAATAGCTAGCATCTTTCTTTATGTGCCATTGATTTGGTAGCCAGCTAACAATAGTGGTACTTGGGATGAGCACAAACCTATTTCTTACAGGCACTGTCAGAGATATGCAGAAATAGATACCTTAAGCATAAACAAACTTTGCAGATGGGTTTAGAAAGCTCTACCCTAGAGTTTCTGCTTGGGGTGATAAAATGTTTGGGTAATGTATAGTGGCGATGGTTGAACACCATTGCAAATGCACTTAATGCCACCGAATGTACACTTAAAAAATGGTTAAAATGCCAAATTTTATGTTACATATATACTTTAGCACCATAAGAAAAAGAAAACTTCACATTACTTAGCTTTATGTGGAACTTAGAAAAACGTTTTTCAATAAAGAAGGCCAATAAAAACTAATAACACCATAACACCACGGTATTAGTTTGCCGTTACAAATTACCAGAGGCTGGGTGACTTAAATGACAGAAACTAATTGTCTCACAGTCATGGAGGTTAGAATCGAAGAAATCAAGGTGTCAGCGGGGTTGTGAAGAAAGGCCGGCTCCAGGCCCCTCTCTTTGGCTTGCAGATGACTGTCTTCAGACTCACGTGGAGAATTTGAGACGGAGTCTCGCTCTGTCACCCAGGCTGGAGTGCAGTGGCGTCATCTCAGCTCACTGCAAGCTCTGCCTCCTGGGTTCACACTGTTCTCCTGCCTCAGCCTCCCGAGTAGCTGGGACTACAGGCACCCGCTACTACGCCCGCTAATTTTTTGTGTGTGTGTTTGTATTTTTAGTAGAGACAGGGTTTCACCATGTTAGCCAGGATGGTCTCGATCTCCTGACCTCGTGATCCACCCGCCTCGGCCTCCCAAAGTGCTGGGATTACAGGTGTGAGCCACTGCGCCTGGCCAACTTTCTCCTTTTTATGAGAACCCCAGTCCTATTGGATTAGGACCCACCCCGCTGACTTCATCTGAACATGCTTTCCTCTGCAGAGATCCCTTCTCCAAATAAGGACCCGTTCTGATGTACTGAGAGTTAGGGGATTAGCATGCAGATTGGAGGGGACGCCATTCAGACTCGAATAACCACCACAGCGCACAAACGTCCACACCCACACCCCATATCACCACCGAGAAGCTCACGGGGACAGAGCACATTGCGTGGCCCTCACCACTGCTCCTGGCTGGGGATGCAGCTCTGCCACTTCGTAGCTGTGTGGCCCTGGCCAAGTGACTCCACTTCTTTGACCTGCATTTCCATACTTTTAATCAGGGTCAGCTGAACCTCAGAGGCTGGTCTGAGGCTGAAGTGAGCTAAGGCCTGTGTGGTGCCAAGCACAGTCCTGGCCAGTCAGCAGTCCCCTGGGTTCCCTCCAGCAGCCTCCCGCCTTTCTCACCAGGCCCTTCTCTGCCACCCTGTGCTGCACGTGCTATACAGCCATGAGTCTGTCTTTTTGCAGTTCTGTCTCCTACATGTACCTCACACAGATTACTGGAAGGCTGGTGACATGGTTTGGCTGTGTCCCCACCCAAATCTCATGTTGAATTACAGCTCCCATAATTCTCAAGTGTTGTGGGAGGCACCTGGTGGGGGATAATTGAATCATGGGGGTGGTTTCCCCCATAGTGTTCTCATGGTAGTGAATGAGTCTCACCAAATCTGACAGTATTACAAAGGGTTTCTCCTTTCACCTGGCTCTCATTCTCTCTTGCCTGCTGCCATGTGAGACGTGCCTTTTGCCTTCTGCCATGATGGTGAGGCCTCCCCAGCCCCATGGAACTGAGAGCCCATTAAACTTCCTTTTCTTTATAAATTACCCAGTCTCAGGTATGTCTTTATCAGCAGTGTGAAAATGGACCAATACAGCTGGGGATCACTTACCATTTGACTCAGCCAGCTTCAGGGTTTAGGGGCAGCAGTTTTATCAATGGGTGTGAAGAAGGACCTGACAGAGCAGTAGAGAGGCTTCGATTTGAGTCCTCCCTCCACTTGGAACTAACCACAGACACTCAGCCTTTGCCTCCTGAGGGAAGTGGAGTGGACATTCTCAAATCGTCTGCCATCATTAGCATGCTCGGATGCTAAATATTTAGAAAGCCTGGACTCATTCTTGTCCTCAGGTACAGCCAAAGTGGAGTGAGGGTCAGGTAGGAAGGGAGGTTTGTTTGTGATTTAGTGCTCAACACACAATTCTAAATCAGAACAGACAGCCTCACATATTTACCTATTTTAATTATGTATTTCTTCACTCTGCAAACCATGCTGCTTTCTCCATATGGATAGTGCCGTGTGCATGAAAACCAGTTTCTCATTTTTCAAAATGGGTATGTCAGTTTCTAGTACTCTTGGGAGCCCTGGCAACATCCACTGGATTTTCTCCTCCAGCTTCAGTCCCACTCCCTCTCTGGCCCCACTGTAATCCAGATCTTTCAGCGCTGGTCCTAAGTGGATTGCTCTAGAAACCACAGCTCTTTATGGACATGTAACCCGCTCCTTTCTAATTCCATGCAATCCACTTAAGTTATTTTGGCTTCCCCAGTACTCTCTGCCAGCCCAGATTCTACACTTGTTTTGCGCAGCTTACTGCTCACATCTTCCACAGATTCCTCTCCAGGGCTGCGTCGCTCTTTGTTTGCTCTGCTGGCGCTTCCACAAACATCTCTATTTTCCTTGGAATCCCTGCCACATGCAAGTATCTAAAATGGAGCTGAGGACATAACCGCACGATCTTAGAGGTGGGAATGCCTTATGGTCTGAGACGAAACTTTGACCTGGGATATAAATCAGTTTACAACATCCCAGGTTTATTTGTTTATTTACTTATTTATTTATGTTCTACCTGAATGTCTCTAGTAAATCATTTATTCATTTTTTTAAAAAAGTTAATTGAATAACTATGATGGCCCAATGTTTGGGACTATAAAGAATATTAAGACAAACCTACTGTCCATCCACACAAAAATTACCATCAGGTGATAGAGACACATCAGTCAACAGACAACCACAGTGCAGCAGCAAAGATACGTGTTAGAGAATCTCGCCATCTCCAATCTCATTGTCAACTTTCATCACCAGAAAGAAGCATTTAGCAATGACCCTACTTTTTTCAAGATGTAAACACACATAAATGCTCATGTCCCTCCAGGGGAAATATTCAATACAATTATGCATAAATCAACAGAAAGAGCATTGTTTCTGCCTTTAAGAAAGAAAATAACTTAAAAAGTAATATGAAAACCAATCATATAATGTAAGAAAGGCACTGTCATCTAATCATATAGCAGACAACATGGCTCAACACTATTTTTAAGTTCTTAAAAGGGGATTAGAACTAAAACTGAGCACTTGAGCACTTCCCGGTAATTAAATTCTCTCAGGTAGGCCATGGTTCTCATTACTACACCGTGAGGCAGGCCATTCAGTCACTGGACAGCTGTAATTGTGAGAACGTTCTTCTTCCCTGGAATGAACTGAAATCAATTCTCTATCATTTCCCCCGAGTGAAAGCAGTCCTGCCCTCTAGAGCTCTCTGAACGATTTCCTTCCCTCTCGTCTGTGGTGGTCCTGTAAGTATTTCAGGGCAGCTGTCATCTCCCCACTTAGTCTTCTCTTGTTCAAACTCAAGGTCCCAGCTATTACCTTTCCTATGTGCCATACTCTTCCATCCCAGGAATTTACTTCTGCATATACTTGACCTTGGAATATCCCATGCAACCTTGTCCCGTGCCACCTCCATCTATCAACGCGAGTGAATGCAGCATTGCTGTGTGCTACCCCGTCACACTCACAGTTTATATCAGGGTTGGAGCTGGCAAGATCTTTCAAACTCTTTCACACATCTTACTATTTAGCTATGTCTCTCCTGTGTTTTTGCAGTTGAATTTATTTTAACACAAGCACATGCTTTTACATTCATTCTATTAAATTCATCTTGTTAGGGTCAGCACATTTTCCACATTTTTGAGCTGTCTGGAAATCCTAACTCTTACGCTGAAATTGCAGTATCTCTGTACTTTTGATAAACACATGTAAGTCTTCATCCAAGTGACTGGACACTTTAAATCAGCTATGAAGTCACATGGGAAATCCCCGTCAATGCCTCTTAAGTCCAGGAGAATGATGTTAAAAGACATCGCCTCCTCCTCTGCTGGCTTCGGAGTTCTTATCTGTGGCTCAGCTCCACTTCCTTCACTTTCTCCCCACGGCCTCCCCCACCCCCACATCCCCTGTCCCAACACACTCAGCTACAAGTGTTCATCTGCTCTCCGTCGACTTCAACTGCACTCACGTGCACTGGAATGAAGGAAAGCTCTGAAGCTAGAAATATCTTGGTTCAAATTCCAGCTGTGCAACATGTTAGCTGGGTGAGCTGTGTACACACCTAACTCTCTGAGTCTGTTTCCTCCCATGTAAAATGAGGATAAAGCCTGGAAGATCATTGTGAGGGCTGGAGAACATTTGTCTAAAGAGCCCAGTGCAGAGGTTGCCATTAAATATCAATGGTCATGGTGGTGGTAGGAGGAGGAGGAGGAGTTGTTGTTATTTTATTAAACAGTAATATTCCAAAGGATCAGCCCATGTTGGTTGTTTAGCTCTGAGCTTTCTACACAATCTTTACCCCTGTGGTTTTTCCAGCTCTTTTCCTGCCCAGTAGAAAACAAGTTTTCCTTGTCTAGAAAATAAGCTAGAACTACTATTTTACCTTATATTGTCCCAAACCTGTTAGTTGTTTCTTGAGTTCACTTCCTCTAGAAGAGTGTAATTAATTAAAGGAAGAAAGTTCTGTACTTGTTTTCCAAGCAGCTGCTGCAGTGTTGGCCACACATATAGTGCTCAATAAATGTTTCTTAAAAATGAAAAATTCAAGTTAAAGTAGAAGAATATTTTAGAACCCCAAAGGTATCCACACACTCAAAGACATCCCCATGTCACAAATACGACACCTAAAATTATGCATCCTATAATGACTATGTGCCTTTACATTTGTGGAAGGAAATCCTGTCTTTTCCAGGTGATACTGAGACACCAGAGTAAATATATAGTCTTCCACTTTTTGCTCTTAAGCTTATCATACTTTCTAATAACCATCTGTTTACACATCTGTCTCTTGCACTAGGTCATGATGCTCACCCAGGCAGGTCAAATGTTTGTAGATTTGTTTGTGTTTGTGTTTTTTTTTTGTGGGCTTTTTTTTTTTTTTTTTTTTTTTGTCTCTAACACCCATCACAGTATCTGGCATAAAATAGATCCATACATACACAAACAAAAGTTGTTTAAAAACATAAAGAAATAATGATGACCAGGGGAAAAGTAATTTTAACAAAGAAATCTGTATTTTAGCATATTGGTGGAATAAACATTTTTACAATTCAGTGGTAACAGCAATGCCAATAATAGCGTTCGCACACAGAATACCCATTGCACTTCACAGCTGCTCTCACATGCATCCGCTCCTTGACCCAGATCATATCCAGGTGAGCAGGCATTATTATTCCGATGCACAGCGGAGGCGCAGGGGCTCAGCGTGAATAACCAGCTCTTCGTGGCCTTGTGGCTCTTAAGTGGCAGAGCCTACACTTGAATTTGCATCGTTACATACTAAAAACATAAACAAAATAGAATAGCCACTACCAGAGCCTCCTCAATTTCCAATTTGAATTTTTTTTAAGAGTATGTTTTCTCCATCGTTTAGTCTGACAGCTTCAGCTTCTGCCATGCTTGCTTCTGAGGTCATCTATTCTGAGCATTTTGAATCAGTCGTAGAAGGAGGGATGTTCTGAACAGAAAAGGCAACTTTGACAAAAACTTAAGGAATCAATAAAAAATATATGGTCCCAACGTGGATAAGGGTTTTGGAAATTATTATTTCCTATATTCAAATAAAATGAACAAATACGTGTTCCAGTTTCCAGGTTGGAAAAGATGTGGAATTTCTGAGAAAAGTTGATCTGCTGAGATACATGAAAGAGTGAGATTGTCAAATTGACTTGGGGCCCGTCTTCCACTTGATATTTTCCCCTGAGAAGGGAAATGGAGCAGGTGCCTGAGGGGAGAAAGCACTGGGGAAGAGGGATAATTCTAAATACAGAAATAGGAACCCAAGGGAAAAAGAGAGACGACATAAAAGAGAGGAGATTCAAGAGAGAACAAAAGGAAAATGGCCATCTGGCCTCATGAGAAGCTTTTTCAGGTCCTGAGCTCAGATTCTTTACGCAGACGTAGGTAAGAGAGGTCTCCTGGGAGCATTTTCCTCAGGTTTGTCTTTCTTTGATAAAATGAATTGTGAATAAGGAGAGAAAGAGGATTTAACCAAGGATTTTCGGATGTAGAAAAATAAGAATATCCTACTATTTTGTTTGTTTCCTGGCCTAGGGAAAAAAATAACATTCTCACAAGTTAAAATGTAGTCAAATCTCTCTCCTGATACCAATGCAAGCAAAAAAATAGATAAATAAATAGCAGAAAAGCTTCAAGGCTTAAAATCCAGAAAAACTGAAGAATGTATAAATCAAATGTGATATCTTTCAGCCATATCTCCTTAATTTTAGGAGACTCTGTAGCGTAATATCTACACTTTGCAAGAATCAAACACATGAAATTGGCTATTAATGGGTACCTTGGGGACCTCATCGGATTTTAAATTCTCCTTTCAACTTCCAACCAGATACAAAATATCTTGTCACTGACTCCTTTTTTTCTAAATTGTATTCATCCCTACAATTTGATGTTACTTTTTTCTTCTTCTTCAACAAATTCTGTCTAACAATTTATCTTTCTCTGGCCCACAAAACATTGTAACTTTAAGTTCATCCCTAATGGGGGCTTTTCATCAGTGCCTAGGAAAATATCACCACCGGATCAGCCATGGCAGAACTCACCATGTTATCAAGACAGGTCCCTCAGTGATAGCTCACACAATACCAAGACTCAAAAGGGTCTCAAAATTTCAAAACGAAGGTTGGAAAGAAAATTGAGCTCTTGAGCCCTTCAGCACTTCCAGGTAATTACAGACCCTCAAGTAGCCTTGAGACATCTTAAATAGAGATTTAACTCTAAGCTGAGATAATGCAATTTTACTTGTGGCTAAGATTACCTGCTGTAAGCAAAGCCCTATCGTAAGTACCGGGGAAGTTGAGGTTCTGCCCTCACAGTGACTTGAGCGCTGTTTTCTAGTACCTGGATTTGAGAGTAAGTTCAAATACAATTCACAAATACCTACTGAGGGTTTACCATATACAATGTGTGAGGCAAGGATCTTTAGTAGATAAGAAAAAGAGTAAAGAATAGCTCTCATCTGGAGGGCATGGATGCATCTGTGAGCAGATGTAAGCCAGAGAATCACATGAGTGGGGAAATTTAGCAAGATGTCTAATTGCTATAACCTTTTCAAAAAACAAACTCTACCAAAGTCAAATACTGTATCATTTCACTCACACAGTATTACATTTTATATGAGGTATCTAAAATAGTCAAACTCATACAAGTAGAGAATAGAATTGTGGCTGTCAAAGGCTGGGACTAGCGGGAAACAAGGACTTTTTGCTCGATGCATACAAGGTTTATGTTATGCAAAATGAATAATTTCTAGAGATCTATTCTACAGAACAACACTGTAATTAACAATATAGTATTGTGAGCTTTAAAAGGATAAATCTTAACTGTTCTTATCGCACACAAAAATGTACAAAAAACCACGCACACAAAAGAGCACAAGGAAATTTTTGGAGGTGATGGGTATGTTTAGTGTCTTGATTGTGGTGATGGTCTCACAGGAATGTGCTTATGTCCAAACTCATCAGGATAGATACATTAAAGATACGTAACTTTTTAATATCAATTATACCTCAATAAAACTAATAAATACACTCTATATATTTTAGGAGGACATAAGGATGCCAACAAACATTTTAGAATTCCTTTCAGAAAAAAAAAATGTTCACTTGAGTTTTTTGCACGTGAAAAATTGGTTCCAGAAAATAATAGGGAAAGAGGAGAAGCACAGAGACAGAAGAAAAAGAGAGAAGAAAACTCCTGATCTTCCCTTTGCATTTTGCGAATACAGTTGTTATTGCATGATGTGGAAAGAGGCAATCAAAATTAAGGAAATTCTGTATCTTGATATTTTTCTGCAAGACTGGCACATTTTATACTTCTCATACCCATAGCTCTAGTAACAGATTCTGAATTCACATATTCTCATCACAAGAAGATATTTAGCCCCAGTAACAAGTAGTTTAATCAAAGAGGCGAAAACCCTAGGAGAAAGAAATTCTCCTGATCAGGCACAATACTGATAAACAAAAGTCACATTTCAAAGTTAGAAGCTCAGATGAAAACGGTTCAGAGAACAATTCACAATGTGGCCTGAAAACTTGCTGACCTGCAGATACGGGTTGAGCGTCCCTAATCAAAAAATCTGAAATCTGAAATGCTCCAAAATCCCAAACTTTTTGAGCACCAACGTGACACTCAAAGGTCATACTCAACAGAGAATTTTGGATTTCATATTTTCAGATTAGGAATGCTCAACTGGTAAGAATAATACAGATATTCCAAGATTAAAAAATAAATCAAAACCTGAAACACTTCTTGTCCCCAACAAGGGATACTAAACCTATAAAAGAAAATTACTTCTTTGTTACTTGTCACAGATATAAATAAACATGTAAGGTTTAATCCAGAAGCAGAAGCAATTTACATCTGACTAAGGTGTGTCTGTGGCCATCGCTGCCCCTTTGGGCTGCCTGGAATCTCTCACTGGAAATATCCACGTAGCTTGCCCCAACCCCCAGTCTCCATGGAGACCCTGGAAAGGCCCCCAGGACCGTCCTATTCAAGAAAGCCACCACCCCATCCCCATCCTTCCACCTCATCCTCCTGCCTAGCACTCACCACCATTTGGCACACTGCATTTTTTGTTTATTGACGATCTCTCTTCCCCCAGTCAAAGCTCCGTGAAGGCAGGGATTTTATTTTCTGTTTTGTTTTGGGCTCTCCAGTGCCTGGAATATTAGGGCTTAATAAATCTCTGTCAACTAAAGAATCATTCTTCATTTCTAAAGAAGGTGATTAATTTCAAATACTCGTCTATTTCATTTTATTTTTTATTTCTTACAGACAGAGTCTCACTCTATTGCCCACGATGGAGTATGGTGTCATGATCATGGCTCACTGCAGCCTCAAACTCCCAAGCTCAAGCAATCCTCCTGCCTCACAAATACTCTGTATAAAGGTTAAATTTCAACTCTACTTGAAGACATGACCAGTTCTTCCATTACTAGTTCTTTTATCACCTAAACCATCCCAACAAATCCTCCAACATGGGAAGAAGCAATGTTGTCAGCATGGAAAAACCCTCTGTTTTTCCCCAGGACTCCAAGGACTCTTCCAGTTTCTCATTTCTACATTTGGCAAAAAAAAATAAGTAGGCAAAAATTTTGCTCATTCATGGCACAAAGTTGCCCAGTGGAGGAGGCAGTGGGAATGAAACCCAGTAAGGGGAAATCAGGACACAGACATGTACAGAGGAAGGACCACGTGAAGCCATCTGCAGGCAAACAGAGGCCTCAGAAGAAACCAGCCCTGCTGACACTTGGATCTTGGACTTCCAGCCTCCAGGACTGTGAGAAAATTAATCTCTGTGGTTTAAGTCACCTAGGCTGTGGAAACCTTGTCATGACAGCCTTGGCAGATTAATATGCAGAGGAGCCACTGTTATTTCCCCATTTATCAATGGTGAGCCTGAGATGTAGAGAGATTAAGATCAAACAGCAAGAAGTCTGCAGAAGTGAGACCTGACCCAGGGATCAGGGTGTCAAAGTCCACATTCCTTCCTGTAACTTGCTGCTGCTCCTTTGTTCTTTCATTGGCCAAAATGTGCAGAGGGGAGGGCCCAGGGAATGGCAAGCACCCTCCCTAGACACCTAAGCACACATGCACAGTCCCTGGCACCCCAGAGGCACACCGCTTGGGGGAAGAAAACACACAAAATAGCTCCAGTTTTGGGTGGAGCTTCAGTGCTTTTGTGGTGAGAGGTCTTCCCAGAAACAAGGACCAACACAGCAGTGCCTGGAGGAAGGCATTGATGGGGACTGGGGAGGATCCACAAGTTGGGGTGCAGCATCCGAGTCAGTGAGAAGCAGACCCAGAAGTGGCATTCAACCAAGTCCCTGCAGGATCAAACTGGAAGAGACAGGGTGGATATACCTCGATGAAGTTGAGTTATCTTGAGATAGAATATTTCCATTGGTTTTCAGATTTTAAATAAGCATTAGCTATGTAATATCATGTTTCACACACTTGTCAGTATAGAACCTTTGTGTTAGTCTATTTTCATGCTGCTGAAAAAGACATACCCAAGACTGGGCAATTTACGAAAGAAAGAGGTTTAATTGGACTTACAGTTCCACATGACTGGGGAGGCCTCATAATCATGGTGGAAGGCAAGGAGGAGCAAGTCACATCTTAGGTGGATGGCATCAGGCAAAAGGAGAGATCTTCTGCAGAGAAACTCCCATTTTTAAAACCATCAGATCTCATGAGACCCCTTCACTATCATGAGAACAGCACAGGAAAGACCCACCCCCGTGATTCAATCATCTCCCACTGCGTCCCTCCCACAACACATGGGAACTATGGGAAGTACAAGATGAGATTTGGGTGGGGACACTGTCAAACCACAACAACCTTATGTGCAAAGTCCATGCAAGTGCCATGGTATAATCTATATTTTAATAAACATGATAAATATCAGCCCATGTGTAGAAACATTCATCAGTATATATAAAAACTCTTGGTCAGTTTTATGCTGGATAATTCTTTTTCAGAGCAACTGGACCAGACCAGTTGCCATCATTCTACCCAGAAAGCATTTTTGCTCTAAGGGATCTTCTTAGGGCATAAGTTGGATCAGGACACAACTCTGTTTAAGCCCCTGTATTAGTCAGTTCTCATGCTGCTAATAAAGACATACCCCAGACTGGGTAATTTATAAAGAAAAAGAGGTTTAAAGGATTCATGGTTCCACATGGATCCACATGGAGGGAGGCCTCACAATCATGGCTGAAGGGGAAGCAAACACAACTTTCTTCAAATGGTGGCAGGAAGGAGAAGTGCCGAGCAAAGGGGAGGAAAGTCCCTTATAAAACCGTCAGATCTCGTGAGAACTGACTTACTATCATGAGAACAGCAGCATGGGGGTAACAGCCCCCATGATTCAATTATCTTCCACAGGGTCCTTCCCATGATACATGGAGATTATGGGAACTACAATTCAAGATGAGATTTGGGTGGGGACACAGCAAACCATATCAGCGCCCCCATCAGCAGAGAATACAATCCATGCAGCTGTCATCCTGAACCATGTGGTGTTGAACCTGGGGAAGCACCCCAAAGCCCCCACCATCCCAGGCACCTGCCTCCTCTTCTGCTCTTCCTTGCACCACCTGCCCTAGCTGCCCCCTCTCACTGGGTCCTTCACAACCCAGGATGCTTACCCCATTAGGACTTTACTGGAATGTTCTATCCCAGCTTTCACTATGATCTAATCCAAATGTCACCTCCTTGGACAGGCACCTTGACCACAGCCATTGCCAGGGGTGCAAAGGCAACACAACTGCATGGGGCCCACACTCAGAAGGGCCCTGAGCTTGGTTTAATGCTCTCCTGGGGCCATCTTGAAATTCGTAAGTCTGAACACCACCATTCATAGTGACCCTTTTGTTCTTTAGTCCACCACCCTTTTCCCTCTCTGAGCCATGAGCTCCCCAGCTCCACAGTTGAGCTGAGAGTGAGCACCCGGCCAGCCTGACTTGCCACTGTGTCCCCACACCTAGAACAGAGACACAGGGCAAGTGCTCAGCAGGTGTGGGCCAGCTCCATGACGAAGGAGAGGGGTGCAGTCAGGAGTCAAAAACAGGCAGAAAGGAGCTGATGCTGGCTGGGCCCTGTGCATGGCTTCCGGCTCACTTTTTACACACTGGTAGTCCCTCTGAAGCGAGATACCAACTCTTTCTCTTTACAGAGAGACAAACGTGAACTTGCCATCCCACAGTACGTTCATCCCAAGTGAAGAAGCCAAGTGAGAAACACAAGTGAAGAAACAAAAGCAGACCCTGAGTTCTAACATGCCATGCCAGGAGCATCATCCCTGGACCGCAATCCTCCCTCCCTCCTTTTTAGCAAGTCCCAGTTGTTGCTGCCATGGAGGGAGCCCTCCTTAAGCATCCTTATCCAAGCCTGACTGTGCGGGGTTCTCGAGGTTAGGTTGGGACGAGGGTGAGCTCCACTGGAGAATCCTGAGAAGGTCCTTTCCAGCTGCTCTGGAAGAGCTTCTGCGAGACACTCTCTGCTCCTTTTCTCAACATTGTCTGCCCAAACGTGGGTCTCATAAGCCTACATCTTAGTTCACCAGAAGCCACCAGTGGAAAGAAGATGGGCCCGAGCACTGCATGCTGTTGGAGCTGGAGCCATCAGCTGAGTAAACCCCAAAGCCCACCGAGTGAAGGTGGCCAGTTTCCTTGCTGTTGGAGTCCCTTTGGTTGGGCTCTCTGCTCCTCAGAGGCAGCAGCTTCCTAAGATGTAATGATCATTTATCTACCAACAAGAGTGCATCAGAGAGATAGATCTTAATTTGCATTTGTCATATATTTTCTTGTATATTCAATCATGTATAATATTTTAAATATGCTTTATTTCTCCAAATCTTTTTCTTTATTCATGTCTGAAAGCAGAGAACTTTAACCTTTCATCATTATGTTTGCGATTATGACTGTCGAAACAAACTCATATCACAGGGTCTTTTGTAAGACAGACAACCCTGTCAGGAGCGCAGTCCAGGATGTAGTGCTGGCCTCCTCTCCTACTCACTTGCAACCAGGACAACCTCCATGACCTGTCTACACCTCTGCTGCTCCAGCTGTCTCATGGAACTAATAATGTGGATGCCACAGTGTTCAGTGAGGTTAGGTGAACTGAGGCTCACACAGAGCTTCGCCAGTGCCTGGTGAGTAGTAAAAGAGCCACACATATCACTATCACCGTTGCTGCTGCTGTTGATATGAACCAAAGAGGAAGAAAAAGTGAAGAGTTGGCTCCTTCCCATGAGAGATCATCTAGATAGGGCGATAGATCATTGTTTTCATGAGATAAAAGATGCAAAATCTCATGAATTGCAAACTTTGAGGGATTAAAGTGGGAGCCTCCACAAAGGGCCACGATGAGGACCTCGTGGTGAGATGGACAGAGACGCTCCTGGGAGAGGAGGAACTAGGTTTATGAAAACTCTGGAAGAACCTAGAGCCTATGAAGAGTTGAGCCTTTAAACTATCCAGAGGGCAGCTTTTCACATTTTCTGAACAAAGCAGGGACAAAAACAAAGTGTTTCAAGAAAATCTAGTTTAATTTTGACACAGGTGAGGGAAGAGAATCCATAAGGCAAAGAGACCATCAAAGAGACGTCTTCAATGTCCAGGCTGGAAGGGACAAGCTCGGCTGACTGGGGCTTGAATAGGGAGATGATGATGATGATAAAACTATCTCTGATTTCTCTCCCTCTCCCCTACTTATCCTCAACTAAAACTAGCATTTTCACTCCCAAGATTAGATAAAACACAAAAATTGAGAAAATGTTTAATAATGTAATTCTTTTTTAAAAAAATAAAGTTGGTCAAAGCTCTTCCAACCACAAGAGGGCGTTCCTGGATCCAGCTGTGGAAGCGGGATTGCCCCAGGAATGGATGGAATTTGCACCAGGGCTGCCCAGAGGTCACCTGTGCAAGTGGTTACCTGGGTAGTTACAGAAAGGAGAAAGCGTCTGGCGTTCACCTGTGCTTTGTGACATCATAGAATCTTAAAATCAAGGAGGGCAGCCTTGAGGTCTTATCAAACCTAAGAACGTGTAGACTTAAGAGAAGCAATTCAGGATTGGGACTTTTTTTGAATGACTGCCAGGTGTAGGCAAAGCCAGAAAGCCCTGGCAACCCACAACTGAAGGGTCTGGGACTTTCTTCCTGCCAGCTCCGCTCGGCGAGAGGCTTGTGCTCCTACAAGCTCTTTGCTACACAAGTCAAGCCAGACTTCCATTTCCCGACATGACATGGCCAAGTAAGAGAACGCCAGGTTACCAAAGATTAAAAATAGGACGTTGCTGCAGAGTCCTGGGACCGGCTGGCAAATGATACAGGAACTTTGGGAGTGCCTGGACTTGGGCCAAGCGGCCGTCCTCATCCTCGGCCACCTGAGGGCGGGGACGAAGAGTAAGGTTCGCAGGAGTCCTGCCAGGAAAGGGCTGGGAGCCGGGGAAGGGTGGAGAAATCACTTTCCTATGAGTCAAGGGACAACAGCTGTCACCGCGAAGAGGAGAAGAGCTGGAAAACTGGATCCACCCTTTCATAGAGCAGTGGCAGCTGAGTCACAACAAACAAGCAGAAACACGAGGCCCTTAAAAAATACAGTAATTCAGGCGACATCAAAGCAGTGATTAGCACAGCTTCCTGGCGGTCTCTTTCTGTTTATTTATGGCACATTACACGTTTTCATGCTATTTTCATAAGGTGTTTCTGCTGCCACAGTTCCATATTTGGGTGACAGAGTGCCTGAGACATAGCACAACTATTGGGCAACTCACCCCCAGCCGTACTCGAAGCCAATGGCAACCACAATAACAACAACCTCCCAAAAAAAGAGAAGCAAAAGAGAAAGTGTTCCAAGTGTCTCTTCCAGCAGCACGAGGGACGCCCCTCCTCTGGAAGGAGAAGCAAGTTGAGAAGGAGCCTGAGGGGTGCAGGGGCAAGCTTCTTCTTGATTCGTGTTTGTAGAGGGGGGAGATCAATGCTGGATTCTCACTGACATCCTGCTTTTCTTGCCCCGCACAGCCCAGCCTTTGATGGTGGGGATTAGTCCCTAAATTCTGGAGTTCACCACCCCTCCCCCTACACTGGCTCTATTTTAAATCTCTGTTGGTCCATGTCAACATCAGTCATGGGAGCTGAAAGAAGTAAAACAGTGACTGGCATGTTTTTCATTCTTCCGTTTGCTTCTTTCTTTCATAGAAGGTCAGGAGGATGATAAGAAGGAGGCCTTTGGGAAACAACCATGACATTCCATCTCATATCCACCAAAGGAGATGCGTTTCCGATTCAGACAAATGTAGTAACCATTTCCTCCAAGTCTGACTAGTCTTTTCAATTAGGCTCCTGGAAAAATACATGTTGGTGTGTTTACAACGTGGGAAAAATATGTCATCTCAGCATTCCACGATAAAGCAGGTATAGGCCCCAACAGAAGTGGGGGTCAGGACAGGCAACGGGAAACACGTGGTCACTGCTGGGTCTCAGGACTGAGGTGACTCAGGAAAGCTGCTCAGACTTACCAACTCTAATCCCTGGGACTTCAGGCTTCAAGAAACTTGGTTTGATGGATGAGCTGAATATTCAACACGTCATCACAAGCACCAAATTCAGTGTCACCACTTCTGTTGGAAGCATTGATTCCCCAGCTCCTCACCATTATATTTTACTTTTCTAAAACATTGGCAACTGACAAGCTTTGGAAACCATCACTGTGTGTTTTTTTCCACCCCACCATTTATAGCTAGTGTCCTTACTTTTAGGTCTGAGACCACTGCCCAGTGGGCCCAAGGTGGGGGATCTAAGGACCCTTGGATTAATCCCAGGCTTTGTCTCCCACAAAAGCTTCCAAGACCAGTGCCAACATTCTCGGTGGACACCTGTTCTCTAAGAGCTGGGCTTGAGCCCAAAATGCATCTCACACGGGCCACTTAAAAGCCATCCCAAGATAACTTGGGTCAGAATTTAATCAGCCGTCTACAAATAAAGTCCATCCCATGACTCCACTCTGCAGGCATTCGGTTCTCTACAGCCTCTTATTTCCAGCCATTGCATCAGCCGCAAACACAGGCATCAGGTCCCAGCAAGACCGCACCACCTTTTTCTAAATCTCCAAAACCAAATTAGTTTGACTTTGGCAAGATCTTGAAGCACAAACGTGTTGAAGCAACAGTTCATGGAAGTGTACGTTTTTGGGTGTTCTCTTCATTCTAATAATAATAGCTAACGTTTACTGAATGTCAGGTAATGGCAGTTCCAGGTAATATCTCAGTTAACCCTCCCAGGAGATCTCAGGCAGGTACATTTCTCAGATGAAGACACTGAGGAGCACACGTTTAATAACTTGCTGAAAACCACATGGCAAGTCAACAGCAGGGCCAGTCCCTGAGCGCAGGTAGACTAGACCAACAGCTCATGCTTTTAGCCACTCCACTGTGCTCTTTCCCAGGTGTGAGTCCACTTAACCTAACAAAGAGCCCGTAAGTGCTGTCTTAGAAACATCAGAAAATCCCTATTTCTTTGATTACAAAACTCGAATTTAAGCAAAAACGTAAAATGAAGGAATCCCTAATTCTCAACAAAAGTCAGGTCTGTCAAATGCTCTGCTATGCCTTCTTCAGTTTTGAGACTGTGGTTGCTGTTTTGGTTTATTTCATCGGCGGTGGTGGTGTTTCTCAGGTTTGAGAATTATAGGGATTAAAATTTGCTGAACAATTTCTGGCACATGATGGTAAGATTCAACCCAAAATGTCAAAGACAAGAGCTGGGGGTGGGGGTGCTCTGGTGCGGCTCCAGCCCCTTTACCTTGGAATGCCCGTCAGGCCAGCAAAGCCAAGAAACGCCAAATGCAGTCTTCAAGGCAAAATCCTGGGGTCAGGGCACTGGCTGGAAATTGAACCTGAAGGCTGAGAAGAACAAAACCCTTTCTCCAGGACTTGCAGGACTCCTTGGCGCACGGAGCCTATGGGATAAGACACTGGTACCTGTCAGGACGCTCCCAGGGCCCCTGGAACTTAGAGAGACTCCGGACCTCAGCCACACCAGGGCTTAGGAAGCAAAATTCAGGATGGGGTCCACGCACCACTAGAGGGAGCCAGGGCCATGGGTGTCCGCATGTCTTAGGGCCCCCAGATCGGAGGAAGGACTGAGGAACCCCCACAACAGCTGTAGTCGCACGTTTGCACGTTCACACACAGCACAGCCACCCCTGCAGCATCCTCAGACACAGCGGAGAGGGACAGGTCCGGAGGCACTGGCTCCTCCCGGAACCTGCAGCCTGGGCGGCGCAGGGCAGCCACACAGAGCCACACGTGGCTGAGCACCCAGGAAGGGGCCCCACAGGCTGTCAGACCCACCAAGGCCGTTCTCAAAGAAGTGGAGGTAGGTATTTAGGTGAGGGACCAACGTGGTGGCAGCAGGGTAGTTGGTGACATTGGCTTAATGACTTTGCCACAACTGGGCCAGCCACAGGAGAATCACAAAGTCCCAGTTGCTGGGTTTCTTCAAGAAGCAGGCGGCTCTCAATGGAGGAAAACTTTTAACTATACTCATTGAAATTAGCAGTGCCTCTGGCTGGGGCAGCATGAGTGCAGTTTGGAGTCCTACCGGAGGAAGGTTAGCATAAGAAGGACCCCAAGGGTCACAGAGTTCAGCTCCTCAGCCCCTGCCTGACTCACGCTTCCCGTAAGGGGAAAGTGCAGACTCCACTTCTGAAGGCTTCATGATCGAGGATAACCATCTATGTAGTCAAAGAAAAGCTAAGGCTCAACTCAAAACCAAATCGACAGCATCGACTCACCACGGCCCCAAATGAGTTCTACTTCTGCCTGCAGATGACAGACCGCCCCCCGCCCACAACAACCAGAAAGTCTCCAACACTTTGCATCCCTGACAGACAGCATCAATTTCCAGAGCAGGCGGGTTCTTCCCCACCTGATCCAGAGGAGCAGCGAGAACTAGAGCCCCTGATAATAACTTGGAGGAAAAACATCCCTTCTCCTTCTCGATCTCTTCATAAAGAACTGCATATGCTATTCTGGACGCAAAAATATATTACCAGACATGTTCTAAATACGGATCTGTGTGAATGTATAGATTAGACTAAGCACACAACAGAAAAACAAGCTGATTGTTCATCCCCTCCCCTCCCTCTGCAGGAATTTGGCTTGAGATAAAGGTTTGATCTTTTAGCAATAACATTCTCTGAGTCCAACTGAGCGCGGCAAAGGGAAATAAACACGTCGGCTTCTGAACCAGGTTTTGCCGTGGGTTGATACAGCCCCGACAAAGGATTAACCTCTTGTTGCCTCAGGCCCCTGCTCTACAAAAGATGACCCATATTTTCAACCCAAACAATTTCAGTACATAATTCCTAATGGCCACAGAGCATGGTATTAAAATGTGAATGTTTAACTGAGATGGCACTTTCACTACCCGTACTGTTTTGGTGCTAAGGGTGCCTCCAGCCTTCACAGTTACACAGAAATTAAGTGTCCCTTAAAAGGAAAAAAAGAATGATGTGTGCATGGAAGAAACCCTTTTTCACAGAACACACCTGTCGTGCCTTGGTGAGTCTGAGGAGGCAAATGTTTTCAGTTGTCCTTCAGGAAAAGTCTTGGTTTCCGGTAATAGACCTGTCTGTCTCCCAATAGCGAAATTACCATCCTAGTCCCAATTAGGATCCCTTTTGTTGCCTGTGGCCCCATTTTTTTTTTTCAATAAAAATTAAAGTAATTAGGAAACAATTCAAGATCCAATGTCCCCCAAGTTGCCCAAGGTCTATATGGTGCCCAAGGTCTAAAAATGACTGAGAGGGCCCGTGAAGTAAGGAGCTATGCACCTGCTGAATTACAGCTTCCATTTTAGCTGTTTGGGAAGGTTTGGCTTAAACTATCTGCGACAGAGGCTCTTAACTCAGGCTGAAACAAGTCAAATTCCTGACCATTTGTCCTAGTGGAAATCAATGCCTGAAAAGAGAAATTTCTAGAATTCCTATGTAATTCATAAATTTCAGAAATAACACATATTTACTGAGAATCAACACTCTGTTTACATTTGGAAGAAGACATTATTAGTAGGATAATGGTGGCTGCTGTAGAAAATAAATAAATCCCCAGATTACACTGGCTTAGCTCTGGCTTATATATCCATCTAGTGCACATGTCCTTGGTCTGTGGGCAGCTTTCAAGGCCTGAGCCTCCTTCCTTCCTGTGACTCCAAGTCCTCGGCATCCAAACCACAGATGGAGGAGGAGAGGGTGAAGACGGCCACTGACTCCCTAACAACTATGGCTCAGAAATGACAATGTGGCTTCTGCTCACATTCTAATGGTGAGAACTTCTCACAAGACCCCAACTGTGTGGAAACGAGGCTGAGAAGTGGGGTCCCCAGCTCAGCAGCCATTTCTTAGGGACAGGTGTTTTCTGTGGTTGGGAAAGGCTGAACTTCCGTAGACAAATAGCAATCTCTGCCACGTGGTAGTGGTAAGGCCAGCAAAACTTTTTTTTTTTTTTTTTTTTTTTTTTGAGACAGAGTCTCGGTCTGCTCCCCCTGCGCTGGAGTGCAGCTGGGGGCCATCTCGCGCCTCACTGCAAGCTCCGGGCCTCCCGGGTTCACGCCATTCTCCTGCCCTCAGCCTCCTGAGTAGCTGGCCGACTACAGAGCCCGCCCTGCCACCGCCCCCGCCCGGCTATCTTTTTGGTATTTTTAGTAGAGGGGCACGGCGCAGCTTTCACCCGTGGTCTCGATCTCCTGACTCGTGATCCGCTCCGCCTCGGGCCCTCCAAAGTGCTGCGGATTACAGGCGTGAAGCCACCGCGCCGGCCGGACAAAAACTTTTCAGCAGTACATCTTGACAGTTGGCATCATCCATGACTCTGGGGCCCTGCCAGGAATCAGGAGTTGACCTACTTTGCAAGGAAATCGATTTATTTTTTAAACGGAGTTAATCGTGAGAAAGTCTCTTATGTTGGGTTATAATATTTCATCATGGCAACTTCCACCTGTCGATCTTAGTTCTACCCTTCATAGAATCATACAGACTAAGTCTACTTTCATCTTCCTTGACAGGCCTTTCAAAGGGGATTAAATATCCACCATGTGTCCCTTAAACTGATTAATTTTCTAAGCATCTGCGCTTCCTATTGATTTTCATTTCACTTATTATACTAGGATACCCGTGTGCTATTCTTGGCCTTCTTAAAATGTTTAGCCAAGAGTGAAAACCAGTTCCTCAGGTGAGAAGAATCAACTACAGAGGACGAGATGAGAGAGGTCCAGTGCGTCTCATTCTGAAGGCTGCTTGACATGGAACCAAATCTTGGGAACCCTTTTTACTTTCTCATCAGCCGAATGGTGTTGGGAAGTGGAATGATGGTAGCCCGGGGCTCTGGTGGAGTGGGTCTCAGAGAATAGAGCCCTGCTATTTTTCTGCCCTTCCTTTCATAGGCATTCTTGCAGTGTAGACAGTTTTCAGTGCGAGGCTTGTTTCAGATCAATGCTTTTTCAAGCTAAGGAAGAAAATATGGCTAAACTAAAATGCATAATAAAGAAAAGCTCCAGAACATATGGCCTTTGTATGTAGGCCTTACAGGGCACATGAGCCATGCTTAGAGCAGGTCCTGGAGGTGAGCATAATCTCGCGCTCTCTCTCTCTCTCTTTAAGGAAAATTTAAAAGTTTAGATAAAATATTAAAGAAGGAAAGGCTATAGCCCATTCCTCCTGGATGAAGGGCTGAGAAAAAATGAGTTTGTTAACGCTTCTATCCCTTGGGGCTGGGCCTGGTGAAATAATCTTTATAAAAATATTTTTAAGTTTTAAAAAATATTTTAAAATTAATTGTTAGTTAGAAATTGCATTATGTGTAAGAATATTTTACGCTGGCAATTTGTCTCTATTATATTTTATTTTACTCTAGTTTGATGAGAGAAAGGAAAAGTGGAATTGTGAGCAACCTTTTAATGTGGCTTAGAAACTTAATGTGGAAAGGGTACTAATATTGTAATTACTAGTTTTCATTTATCAGCCACAGTTGTCTTTGTCGCGTCTGCTATCTAAAGTTACTGTTCACATACTGTGGCTAATTCCCTTTGTTAAATTTCACAGTGAATGCAGCTTCCTGGATATTTGTTATTGCAGTCCTATGGATGTAGGCTTCTCAGATAAAGGAAAAGCTGGGTGCATCCATCTGTAGGCAAATTAAAATGAGTTTAACCCCTGGCTTCCATGGCTCTTTCCCCTCGGGCAAAATGTGTCCCATGCTTCTGACTGACAAGACATAAAATCGGAGTAACATATATGTTTCATTTTTAATGGAATTTGGTAGAACATCAGAAGCAACTGCTTCGCTATGACCCTGCATTAATACAAAGAGACCACCTGGGGAGGAGGAGGAGGGGCCATGGCTGGAGCAGAGGATTATGGAGTTGGAAGAACAAGAGAAAAACAGTGAAATACTTTTGAAGTTGGAAGGGGAAAAGTCTATTTTCATTATTTAAGGTCTATTTCCTAACAAATGATTAGTTCGTTTGCAGCTGGGTTGGAGTCAAGGAGAGAGAAAAGTGGGAAAAGTAGAAGATTGTTTAGAGGGAGGAAATCATTTTTCTCCATTTGCCTACTGTTCACAGTATTGCCACTAATTGGAGTCTGTTCTTAGAAGAAACAGTGTACATTTAGTTTCCTCTTGTTTTTTTCTCCCATTGTAATTTTCAGAGAGAGAGAGAGAGGGAGAGAGAAAGAGAATAAGAAAACAATCAACCCTTTCTTTCTGTTCCTATCAGTCTAATCCTGAAAACATAGAAAAGGAAAGGTTTAACACACATAATAATGGATTTTGCTTTGTCACTGGGGATTATAACATTTATGTATTCATTCAACAAATACTTATTGAATGCACCAGGCTCTATTTTATAATAGATTCTGGGGTAAAGTAGTGGAAATTCAGGGCAGGTCGCAGCTGCCCAGGAGCCATTGTCCTCTGCAGGAAGGCTGTCATAAACCACAAAACAAAAACAATGCCTAGGAAGGGGACAAAGCAGGGCAGCTAGAAACAAAACCACAAGCATGACCTGGTGACTGCCCAGGGAAAGCGTCTCGGGAGGTGGCCTTTGACTTGAGGCCCCAGTGATGTGAAGGCTGAGGGAAGAGCAGATGCTGAGACTCCCAGCCAGGATGTGCAGCAAGTGCTGGAGGAACCCAAGGAAACCAAGGTAGTGACCTGGGGTGCAGAAGGGCCTGCAGGTGGAGGAGGGGAGCCTGCAGGTGGAGGAGGGGGACTGAAGGTGGAGGAGGGGGGCCTGCAGGTGGAGGAGGGGAGCCTGCAGGTGGAGGATGGGAGCCTGCAGGTGCAGAAGGGGGGCCTGCAGGTGGAGGATGGGGGCCTGCAGGTGGAGGAGGGGAGCTGC
>NW_016804646.1:2867942-2896357 GCF_001698545.2 Rhinopithecus bieti
GGGGGAGCTGCAGGTGGAGGAGGGGTGCTTGCAGGTGGAGGAGGGGGGCTGCAGGTGGAGGAGAGAGTCCGCAGGCCTGGGATGAGCCCAAGCTCATAGTTGTAAGTCTGCAGAGGGCTCTATTTATTCATATATTTCTGGTTTTAAAAACACAATTGATGTTAAACATACTCAAAGGTATAGAGAATGGTACCACAAGTAGCCAAGAGGCATTGCCAAGCCCCCCCAGTCAACCACTCCTGAACCTCCTCTTTCATCCACATCCCACCCAGTCCTCCCCAGCCCACTCAGATTTTAATGCAAATTCCAAATATGGTTTCATTTCACCCGTAAATAATTCTGCATGTGTCACGCGGGAACATTGAAGAATATTTTAAGAACAACAAATTAATATGATCCAATATTGTGTCAGTGTTTAAAGGTTGATGTGTGTATAATTTTTGTTTCGGTTTGTTTGAATCAGGATCTCAATAAAGTTCATATATTGCAACTAGTGGGTATTTGGCATAAGTCTGTTTTGATCCATAGGTTTCCTTTCATTGGAGGTTTAAAGTAAGGGAATATCATGATTTGTGACTTTTTTTTTAAACACCACCATAGCTCTGTGTGGATACCAGGGAGCAGGGCACGTGAACTGAGCAGGAGCGCATAGGAGGCCATTGCAGTGGTCCAGGCTGGGGGTGAAGGGAGTCTGGGACCACAGGAGAAGGAAGGAATTGGAATAAATATAGGACTTGGTTGTTGACCATCTCATATTCTAGTTAGAGCATACTGGGCTAGTTTTCAGGTCTAGGAAACTGAGTTTGAGAGTATGAATGTATACATGTGTAAATAATAGACATCAACCTATGAATCAAATCTGTGAAATGAATACACACATAGAAATGTAAGCATATTAGAGAGAAAAATATGTACACAGCATGCTTAGATAGCAATGAAGGAATAGAGAAAAAGAAAGTTTCAAAAGTTACAAAAAAATTATGCCCTTTGTTCATAGGATCCCACACGCCCTGAAACAAGGTTAATCAAGTTGCCCAATTTTGATTTCCTCTCTAAATTGATGACTGCCCTTGAGATTTTCATGTTTTAAAGCCACAGTACAGCCTAGTAGAAATTAATTATTTATCCCTGAGAGACAATAAAGCACGTGGCATTACAAATAAGTTCTGTTGCTGAAGGAAACCTAAGAGTTTAACTGGGAATGAATGAGAGACCCAAAGTACTGCTTCTCAGCCACGTGCCCCATCTTGGCCCAGGGGCTCTGAGCACACTGCGCAGACTCCCCAGAGTATCTGGACAAGCACCGCCTGCTGCCCTGCTGCCGGATCTGCCCCAGCAAGTCAGGAGCGGGCCTGTTCTTTTCACTCTAATGGTTTTGCATCTGCTCTGGCCAAAATGTTTTTTCTGCCTTTCTTTCATCTGCACTATGTGGCCTAGCTTTCCTGCAGAGGCCCCAGTGTGGCTCTCAGAACGATCACTCTCTCATTCTGTTTTGTGTTGCTTTTACCCATGGGCAGCTCTCTTTTTACACTGAGTGTTCCTGTGAATGGAGCATTTTGCAGCACCTGGAAGCCTCACTCAGAGTCGGCCTCTGCTTTCACACAGTGCCCAGTGCCGGGGTAGGGGATGACTCACGCAGATCACCCCGATGAGCCTGAAGTTGGCTTTTTATGTCTGGCTGTTGTTCAGAGCTTTAAAAATTGGGAAGGGAAAATGAGAGGGAAAGAGGGAGAACAAAACAAACATGACAGGAAAATGGCAGAACTTCCATTCATTATTACCGTTATTTAGCATTAAATGTCAACCAAGTCTGAAGGGCTTTTGGGTGCATGAATAAACAGGCCAGCAAGTAGTTATTTTTATTCTATATGTACATCTTGTGCTCCACACTCAACAGTGACGTCAGCGTTCTTGCTTCACATCAGCTGTCCTTGCTCATGGTGTTCTCAAGGGTGTGAACTCAGCTGAAGATAAGGGTTTGTGACTGCCGTTCCTGTGACACTGAGCTCACTTACAGTACGTCCCCTGGCTCAGCAAAGCTCGCAGCTACATTTTCAAGTGTGTTGATGCACATTCCCTTGGGTGTGGACTTTGGATTAGTCCAAATGACAATTAGTCATTGTCACGGGCGCTAGACAAACACAACATCCCTCCTCGTGCTAAGCTGTTTGCCTAGTTTTGCACTCCTTTGAGGAGTTTCCAGGCTCTGTCTACACAGTGCCAAATATCTAGATCAGAGTTGAAAATGTAATTTAAAAACCCAATGTTTGCGTTGCAAGGAAAAAGCCTGGAGCTTTTTATATTTGGATAAATTAGAGAGAGAGAAAATCTTTGCCCTCAATTCTATCAGAATGGTATACCTGAAGATGCTGAAAATATGCTGAGTTGAATCAAACGGTTATTGATACGATCCATTGCACTCCCCAGTATAGCGTGTAGATCAATAACTCAACACAGATTCTGTTCTTATATGATCTTCTCTGTAGTGTTGCTTCAGAGAGCATGACCTTTTATATTCTCAGGATAAATTTTCTATACACTTAAAGCATCACTATTTCCTACAGACAAAGTAGGGCAATTAATAATTACTATTCTGAATGATAAGCATTTTGCTGGTGTGCCAGCCACTGAGCTAAGCTTTTAAGGAGTTATCTCACTTAATCCTTTCAATGAGCATTATGGTATCTCCATTAAATATATGAGGCATCTGAGACTCAGAAAGTTCAAATAACTTGTCCAAAGTCACTCAGCTGAATTATCAAAGCATGACTCACACACAGCCTATATTCTTACATCATACTGTCTTCTGGAAAAGTTGGACTCACTTTAGTCCAAGCAGTCCTGGTTCTATTTTATGGTCATTAAAGCTGTGTGCGTTTGCAACCCCCAGTCCCAACTCTCCATGTGTGGTGTGTGTGAGTATGCGATGGATAGCTATTGTTTGGTTAGGTTCATTTCCTTCTGTTCAATTTCCAACTGCTATGCGTAATAGCATTTCCTTATTCTAGAGGGAAGCAGAAGCTCGGAAAGAACGCGAGGACAGCTCATTTGCAGTGCTTCCTGTTGAGGGAGCAGGAAGTGTGCTGGAGTTGTGAGGAAGTCTGCCAGAAAGAGATTCCTAGAGTTGAAAGTAGGGAACCATCGGGCCCAGCGTGGAGTCCACAGCTGAGCTTAGAAGCCCATAGGAAATAGATGCCTAAACTTCCAAGTTTCCCTTCCTACAATTCTATTGACACAGACTCTGCAAATATGTGACAGGCTGAATTCTAGAACAACCTGTGCTTATAAAAGCCGCAGAGCCTAACCATACCATGCAACAGCGCAAGGCCAGCCCATAGCAGGTACAGAGAAACCAGCAGAAGGGGGTAAGAGTGAGTCAAAGGAACTCATGGCTGTTTCTAGACTCCTGGAGTGTTGCCCATGGAGACTTTTCTCTTTACAGTAAAGTCATTGAGAACAAGGGACCAGATGTCAGTTTGATTCGAGAAAGAGAGGTAGGGCAGAATGATATAGGACATTATGCAAGTCAAGTAGAAAATAAAAGTTTATGCAGGATGTGAAACAGCAGAAGATCTATAAAGGAAGCTAAAACCCAACTTGCAGGAATTTGTGTTAGTGAGTGAATGTTGAGTGTTTTGAAGTGAGTTATTTGAAGATCAGCCTCGTGAATGCCTGCCTAGTGAATACTGGGCTGGAAGACATTCCCTCAGGGCCTCCTTGACTAGAACGTAACTGGATGTTTCCATATTGACCAGCATGGACTAACTCAGAGTAGAGCAGACCAGAACCCGCCACACTAGAGCATGTTCATCAGTGACCCTTTTCTCCTATGCATCTGCCCTGCTTTGCTTGTGCTCATTTGCATATCCATACACGCAACAAATATTCATTGACCACCAGCTATGTGCCAGGCACTGAGGTTGATGAGGATGTGTTGGTGAATAAAACACGTGGCTTCTGGAACTGACCATCCTGCAGAAGGATTTAAGCCCACTTTCTAAAATCTAAAACAAAAAACAAAACAACAGCAACAACAGAAACTCCAGCCTCCCTGGATTCCACATTCCCTTCTCATTAATATGCTATTGCTTGGCTACTGATATGGTTTGGCTGTGTCCCCACAAAAATCTCATCTTGAATTATAGTTCCCATAATTCCCATATATCATGGGAGGGACCAGGTGGAGATAATTGAAGGATGGGGCAGTTCCCCCATCCTGTTCGTATGATAGTGAGTCAGTTCTCACAAGAGCGGATGGTTTTAGGGGCCTTCCCCCTTGGCTGGGCACTCATTCTTCTCCTCCCTGCTGCCATGTGAAGAAGGTTGTGTTTGCTTCCCCTTCCACCATGATCATAAGTTTCCTGAGGCTTCCTCAACCATACTGAACTGTCAGTTAAACCTCTTTTCTTTATAAATTACCCAGTCTTGGGTTTGTCTTTATTAGCAGTGTGAGAACAGACTAATGCAGCTACCCTTCTCAAATGTGTTGCTTTTGAGAAGGAACACTTCTCAAAAGAGTCATTTATGCTTTCTGGGTCCAGTTATTACAGTTTATCAACTTCCTGCCTCTCCGAACCTGACCCTCAGGCTCTGACTTT
This sequence comes from Rhinopithecus bieti, assembly GCF_001698545.2. Taxonomy (NCBI): domain Eukaryota; kingdom Metazoa; phylum Chordata; class Mammalia; order Primates; family Cercopithecidae; genus Rhinopithecus; species Rhinopithecus bieti. Next base: position 2,872,541 of record NW_016804646.1, read on the forward strand.
GTGACAAGATCACCAATGACAGCCAAAGCCTTCAAGTGATCCTTCCCAGGCCTCCACTTATTTGGTCCCCCTAGAACATTTTGCACTGTTGCCCACTCTTTTATTCTTTGGATGCCTTCTTCCCTGGTTTTCCTGAACACCATGATCTCCTGGTTGTCCTCCTACATTTTTCTCACCTTCATCCACAGGATTTGCTTTCACCATCTATTTATTTCTTTCTGGGGAGGAGGGAGAACACTTTTTTTTTTTTTTTTTTTTTTTTGCTTTCCTGGAGGGTTTCATCTGAACCTTTTCTTTTCTTGCTTTTGGAGATGTATACACACTTTTGGCTTTAATTACTCTTTATTTGCTCATGGCTGCTATTTTTCTATGCAGAGCTTCAGTTCAGTATATCTAAACGCCTACTAGAATTCCCCATTAGAAATCCCACCAGCATCTCACACTTGGCAGGCTGAAAACCAAACTCATGATGTCCTCCGCTCTGCTGTGTCCATCTCCCTACATGGCATCATCACCCGCCTATTTATCTCCGTGGCGAGCCAGTCATCCTCAAGCCTTCCCCCTCCTTCACTCCCACATCCAATAAACTATCAAGCACTGTCTTTTCTACTTTTTGAATTACTCTAAGATCTGCCACCACCTTTGCCAAACCTGCAATCAGGAAGTGTGTGGTATGTAAAAGGCATGGAATTGATGTCTGCTGAGTAATCTTATTTTATAAATGGATGAACATATGACTAAGATCAGATCCCAACAGGTCATGAACTCCAGCTCAATGCACAATGGGGTCACACGGTCCTGCACCCTGAGGCCATGGCCAAGTGATTCAGTTCCAATCTCTACATGGTCTTGGGCACAGACAAAACCACTTTCAGAACAGATGAGAACATATTTCTCATGTGCGAAAACTCTGCTAAGGCTCTGAATATATCCTAACTTCTGGATGATCACAAAATTACAAATATTTTGAATCTGCATTCATGTAAATTTCTGTCAGAATAATGTATGGTTTTCTTTATTCTTCATTTCATCCTTTTCCCATTTGATAAACCTACTTCCTAGAGCTTGCCTCCATCAACTGCCAACAACCAAATTTCCAGTTTATGACACTCCGAGTCTCTTCCCCCATTCTGTTCTTTCTTCTTCAAGGACTATCTGTTGGCCATTTTATTACTAAGTCCATTATCATCTGAAATAGGCCAAGACCAAGAGATTAAATGTATGTAAATTGTGTGTGTATGCACACACACACACACACACACACACACACACATACACATATATATTCCAAGGCTGCTATTTTTGCAACTTCATAGTATCAGTAATTCTAGAGCAAGATTTTCCTGAGGAAGAAAGCATAATTTAAAATGCTAAACTTTTTTATGATTAGCATAGCTATTATTAAGAACGCATAGCTCAGTCAGTTTCTATGACTGAATTCAAAGGCAGAAAGATAAACAAAAGGGAAAATCAGCCAAACTCTTTAAAAACAAGAAGACTAAAAAGATATGAAATCTTGAAAGCAGATGGAGAAAGGAAGTAAAAACAAAACAAAAAAAAACCTGATAATAGGAGGCAAAATTCTAGACTATCCAAGAAGAAAAAAACACAAATAAAGCAGCAAAACAACAAAAGCTAGTATAATATCACCTTGTGGGTAAAACCAATTAATTTTAATAGCATTTTTTTGTTAATAATCCCTCCCACAAGAGACACAAAGCAAGATGTGCTTCTTGATAGAGTTTGTAAATTTTAATGTTTTTTTTCCCATTCTACTCTGAAGAATTTTATCCCTTGCTGTTAAATAAGTGAACATAAATATGTTCATTTATCTTGGTGTAAGGAGTCTCTAAGACAAATGTGATGATCTGCATCAAATTTAAAGGAAAAATTAGCAGTAACAAAAAGGTCAGCATATTCTGAGAAATTTTGGTATATGTACTACTGTGGTTATGGGCATACATTGTATGAAGCATCATATATGTTAATGTTTATCCCTGGCTAGGATTTCCAAATTAAATATTATTTGGATCTCTCTGTTAGGTAAGTGTTCCAATTTAGAAAAAGAAATTCTGCAGAAAACTCTAAGGATGGAGTGCAATTTGACCTTGGGTCTGACAATACTGTGGCTGGAGTGTCAACCACCTGTCCACTCTGCGCTGTTGATCACATGCCATGAACACCCATGTACCATTTCACACACACACACCAATAAAAGCCTCAAAATGTGACGAGCTAGAGTGGGCATTCAAAGATAATTGATGAAGGAAAAGAAAAGGATTCCCCTTCGTGTGGTCATTATTCATTAGTCTTCCTATTTTTATGAGAGGGAAATGAATCAGTTACTACTTCAATCTTAAGGGATTTCAAAGTTTAACCCTTCTTTAGTTTCACACATTGGCAGCTTCACTGAAATTCAATAGGGAGTTTGGAGAGCTGTGTATTCATAGTTTCTCATTTACCTGGATTTCTGAAGTTGATTTAACTGTTAAAGAATCACTTCTTGATTAGTTTGCAGTTATCCTGAAAGTACTTCTCTTAAGGCATGGTTATGTTAATTCTGACTGTCTTTTTCCTGCCATAGAGTTGTAGCCCTGCACCAAAAGTAAATAAGGTATTTGTCTTGGTTGAAACTTCTCCACTGTTCGGGATTACAAGTGATCCTGAAAAGAGACACTGGTTGTCTTTTTTTTTTTTTTTTTACACCCCAATGACATTCCAGGTAGATGGAGACATAAAGCTTTGGTTACTATTAAATTTTCAGGAACAGATAATCCTGCCCAACATTTTAGAAGAGTGAACAAGAAATTTCATCTCTAAAAGTCTAAGATTCCAAAAACATATCAACAAATCAGGTCTTTCAATTCCAAAGTGAATCAGCAACAGTAAAATTGAGAAATCAATGTACTTCTCAAGGTAGCAGGTAGAGAGTTCTGGAGAGCTGCTCTGCTCCTAGGATGCAGACTGTAATGAATTAACAATTCTGCTGGATTCCTTTGGTAGCAACACCATCATACAGTAGGTGATAGATCAATAGACAGATAGATATAGATAGATAGTATATATATATTCTTCATATCATACATAATATTATAGAATATATATATAGTATGGATTTTTTCACTGTAACAACCATGGTTTAACATCAATCCAATTACTTATTTGGTCAATCCTATAATAGATCCAAAACAGTTTTAGAATTGATTTGCCTATACCACCATAAAAAGTAAACTATTGAAAAGAGTTTAGGTATGTAGTCAACATTCTGTTCATAAGTTACTTGACTGTCTCCTCCCCAACCATTGTTTTATTCATCTTAAAAGCAGTTGCGTTAATTTGCTCCCATTTCAATTCTATTTCCTGATTATTATTCTTCCCATTTTAATTTTTTGAATACATAGAATATTAACATACCTTCAAATCTCAACTATACAAAAAGGTAGTCTCTTCCTGTATCTCTTCAGCCCTACTTGTGCCTCTCAATATAGGTAACAAACTTCATTATTCTCTGGCTTATCCATGACATTTTAATGTTCGAACAGATTATCAGATTGATGTCGTTTATTATCTCCTCTCTTTTCTTAACACTTTGTGTTTTCACTAACACAACACAAGGAAATCATCCCTTCTCCATTCCTAGAGGTGTATCTTATTTTTTCCCAGTTCACATCACTCTGTTGTGTAAGTATAGCATAGTTTATAAAATCCGTCGCTTATGTATGGTACCTATCCCTTGTCTTCAGGGGATTCATTTCAAGACCCCCCAGTGGATGCCTGAAACCGTGGATAGTACCCAGTTAGTTATATATACACTGTGTTTTTTCCTGTACATGCATACCTATGACAAACTTTAATTTATAAATTAAGCACAATAAGAGATAACAACAATAATTATAAAACAGAACAATGACAACAATTCACAGTTTCCCGGATAGAAGATTCGTTCTAGTCTGAATAGGCAAGCATCACTACTCTTGTGCTTTAGGACCATGGTTTTAAGTAAAATAAGGGTTACTTGAACACAAGCACTGTGATACCACGACAGTCGGTCTGATAACAGAGATGGCTACTAAGTGGCTAGCAGGTGGCATAAACAGTGTGCAGATGCTGGACAAAGGGATGATTCACCTGCCGGGTAGGACGGAGCAGGAGAGTGCATGATTTCATCAGCTACTCAAAATAGAGCACAAATAAAACGTAAGGATTATTTCTGCAATTTTCCATTTAATATATTTGGATCACTATTGACCATGGGTAACTGAAAATGCAGACAATGAAACCATCCCTAAGAAGGGAGTACTGTATAGACATTTAGGTAGTTGCTGAATTTTACAATGTGAATATGGCTGCAGTGAATAATCACATGTCTTCTTTTTGTATTATTTGAAATATATTTTCAGAGTAAATTTCTGGAAGTGTGATTTCTGGGTTGAAGAACAAATGCATATGTAGTTGTTTTTAGAATTGCCAAATTCCCCTCCAGAGGAATTGTATTAGATTGATGCAAAAGTAATTGTGGTTTTTGCCATTACTTCTAATTAAAAGTAATGTCAGTACTTTTGCCATTAAAAGTAATAGCAACACTGCAATTACTGTTTTACGTTAAAAGTAAAGGCAAAAACCGCAATTACTTTTGCACCAACCATTTTAAATTCCCACCAGCAGTGCATGTTACCAGACAGCTTTGCCAGCAGCGTGAATTGTCAAGCTTTCATATTTTCTCCAATGGATGGGTGAGAAATGGCCCTTCTGTACAGGTTTAATCGACATTTCTTCTGTTATGAATGAAGTTAAACACGTTTAACATGTAGGTGCCATTTGAATATCTATTTTGTAAATTTTCTATTCACGAATGACTTGTTCCACTTTTCTATGAGATTTTTTTGTCCTTTTTCCCCAATATACCCGAGTTCTTTGTATAATAGGTACATAGCCTTTCATCTGTGCACTTTCACAGTTCGTCATTTGCCTTTTGACCTAGTATATGGTGCCTTTTTCCAAGCAAATAGTTTTTTTAAAAATATAAGCAAACATCAATCTTTTCGTTTATGACACCTGGATTTTGAATTGTTAGAAATCCTTTCTTACATGAAGGGTAGAAATGAATCTAATTTTATCTTTTCTCAATGACTGTCCAGTTACTCTGACATCACTTATTTTATTTGTCAGAAAGTCCATTTTTGCCCCAGTGATTTGACATGAGCCTTCATATTATACTCAGACACACCATTTGTTCTACGCCATTTGCTTGTCCTTTTGGAAATATGTCCATGCTGCTTTAATTATAGAAGGTTTAGAGTATCTCTTTTTTTTATTTCCAACTTTTATTTTAGGTTCAGGGGGCACGTGCACAAGCGTATTATAGAGTTAAACTGCATGTTTAGTGTACAGATTATTTCAGCACCCAGGGAATAAGCACGGTACCTGATAGGTAGTTTTTCAATTCTCACACTCCTTCCACCCTATAATCTTAATACATGCTACCTCTTCCTTTTCAAGGTTTTTTTTTGTGAACTTGAGTATCAACTTGTTTAGCTTGGTGAATGTGTGTGTGTGTGTGTGCATGTTTAACTGAGAATGCATAATATTTGGAAATTAACACGGGAAGAATTGTTATGTTTATAAATACTGAAACATCATCATTTCCTATTGTTTTACGGTTTTCTTGAGATAGGTTGTAAGTAATACTTTTATACTTCTATGTAGTTTATCCTTTATTATTATCGCAATTGTGACTTTATTATTTATTATATCTTTTAGTTGGTTATGTATATAAAGGCTATTGATTATCGCATGTTAATTTTATGTTCTGTTCATTGATTAATGTTTTCACTTAAGTTCGTTTTATCATTAATTCTATGGGATTCTCCAGGTATGCTATCATGTCACCTGCAAAAGATAGTGTATTTATTTTTACCAATTATTTTTCCTTCGATTCTGTAATCTAATTACATTTGCCAATACTTCCAGAATAAATAGTAGTGATGATAGTAGGAATCCTTGCCTTGTTTCTAACCTTAACTGGAATATTTCTAGTGTTTCCTAATTGGAATGTTTCTGGAATTAGGATTGGGATATATATATACACATATATTTATATAAAATATATGTGTATATATATTTTATATATGTGCATATCTCAATCCCAATTTCAGAATCTTAATAATTTCTTACTTTAATTTCTTTCTTAATCTTTTATCAAAATAATATATTTTGTCATATTAGGCATTTGCATTTCGACTTTTCCTAGAGATTCTATTAAAATGAAGTTAAATTTTGTCAAAGGCTATTTTTTGCATATCTGGAGATAGTTATATCATTTTTCTCCTTAGATTTAATTGTGTGGTAAAACATACTAATAAGATTTCCTAATATTGAACTGTTTTTGAATTCTCATATAAAATTACACATTGTCATGGTGAATTATTTTGGAGGTTTAAATCAGTATTAATATGTGAAATTGATCTCTCCTTTGTTGTGCTGTTTTTCTTAAGCTCAGCTCTCAATGTCATCCATTCTTCATAAAAGGAACTGGAAAATTCCTCTTCATTTTCTATATTTTAAAACAAGGTATGTAGCATTTGGGGCCAGCGAGTCTCCAAAGGTGTCGCAGCATTCCCCTTTGAAACTGTTTGGTATGGTGTTTTATTAAAGAGCAATGCTTAATATATTTTTCTATGTCTTCCATGGAAATTGATCAAGCTTTCAGTTTACTAAGGTGAATTTTGTTAAGCTATATTTTATTAATAAATTACTCACTTCACAGCTTGCAGTATAGCTCAGAGGTAAAACATTTGACTGCAGAAATTACCTACTTCATCAGGCTTTATAAATGTATTGGCATAAAAGTAGTCTAAAATTCTAAAAGGTTTTTTCTTTTCCTGTGTGAATAGTCATTTACTCCTTGTTATATTTTATTTTGTAAAGTTTTGCCCTTTTTTTCTTGATTAAATTACCTAGTTTTTTGTTCATTATTATTTCAAAAGTTATTTTTATTAATGCAGTCTACTGTTTTTCTGTTCTTATCACATTTAATTCTCTGCTATTATTGTTAAATATTTTGTTTTTCTTTGCTGTTTTCTTTTTTTACTTGGGATTCCAACTCGTTTTTTTCCATTCTTTTATTTTTGTTGACATGGATGCTAGGGCCATACATTTTCTATTATTGCTGCTTTAAATGTAACTCATGGATTTTTTAATATAGTTTTTTATTCTTTTTTATTTCTTGAATTATAATTTTAAATATTAGCTCTACCACATTGTTTTAATATTTTTCTTCAGGGATTTCAATCACACACACTCATACACATATTGTATAAGTGTTCTTCAGAGAAAAGAAAAACAATAGGATACATGGAAATTTGTTTGAAGGAAATAGATTGCACGATTGTGAAGCTGGCATGAGAAAAATGTGTAAAGTAGACCAACAGGTGGGAACTCACCAAGAGTTGATGCTGCAAACTTGAGGCACAATTTATTCTTTTCTGAGAAACCTCAAGTTTTCCTCTTACTTCCTCAACTGATTAGGTGAGGCTCACCACCTTATCCAGAGTTATTTTCTTTAAAGTCAATTGATTATAGATGTTAACCTACATCTACAAAACACCTTCACAGCAAAACCTGGGTTGACTGGTTCCTACAGCCTCACAAAGTTGAAACATAAAAGTAACCATCACCCATGCTGCATCTTTCTTCTCCAACATTTCAACCATTTTCTCTTTAACTCTTTTTTTGATCTTCTTTATGTCTTTATGTTATCCTCTTGATTGTGTTTCTTAATTTTCCCATGACCTTTATCAAGCTTTTAGTTGAGTTTATTCTTCTTTGGTCATCTTTGGTAATTTAGCCTTCATTTCCTTCATGATTCTAACATTTTACTCTTTTCTGTCCCTGCATTTTCTTAACTCTTGTTTTATTTTTTTTTTTTTGTTCTGTTTCCTGCCTTTATTTTTAATTTTAAAATTTTTGATCTAAAGTACTTCCTTATCTTCAAATTCTTTTTTGTGTCTATTTAATTCAGTGTTGATACTTCTGTGACAATTTTCTTGTTTCGTAGTTGTTTTTTTTTTCACAGCTTCTATCTGTTGATTCACATTTTCTGTTTTCTTATTACAGTTTCCTGTGAATGTGGTCCACATTTTCTATTCCTGTTCATTTGATGGGTGTGATTTCTAACATGGAGGGCACTTTTTGGTACATCTATCTTCTTTTCTTTGGTTTCCTTAGTGGATGGTGGTAGTGATGATGGAGGGAAAGAGATGGTTTGCTGTGTCTGCTATGCTGTCATCTCTTATCTCTGTAAGTACCCCTCAGTTCCTCCTTTCTCCTTCGTCACATGTCCCTGGTGGTTTCCATTCCTTCTTTGTGCATCTTCTCCAGGAGGAACCCGCCTCTGGGGCTGCCTCTTCCTGCTTGACTCATGTTCAAAGTCCCCTCCCCGTGGCTGTTGCTCTGAACTACCAAGCCCTGAGCCATCCATCAGCAGTCCTTCAGCATCCAGGAGTGGATTTTTCTTTTTGAGGCCAGATGGTCTGTGCCTCATCTAAGGCACCCTCATCCTGTCTTTTTTTTTCCCCCCCACAAAGTCACATGAACCTTGCCGACCCCCTTGCCCAGAAGCTCCCAGTGGTGGTGACAGCTGAAATTTGGTCCCTTTCTCTATGTTGAAGTGACCTTGCAGATCGTGGTGTCCTCTGTCATCCAGTGAGCTGCACGTGTGGCTCACAGGTGGTTTCACTGGTTCATTTTCACAGGAAGGTGATGCAAGGAGATGAGAAGTCAGGTCCATGCCATCCTCCCCCACACCCTCGAGATTCCCCACTCTCTTTTACTCATTTTCTCTACTTCTCCCTCAACAAGAAGCCAAGGTCATGAGAAACCTGAACGTGGACTTGAGTAACTGAGGGTGCGGTGCTCTGCTGCAGAGGCAACAGGGCACGCATGAACATTAGCTGGGCACATCCAAAATGGGAAAATAGACTATCTCATGGGGTGGTCATGAAGGTAAACTGAAACAATAATCATGAAAGCACGTGGCACACAGTGAGTTCTTAAGCCGTCGGTCCTTTCTGTAACCAGGCCCTAAAAATTGTCCTTCCGGGGTTGCTCAGGGGGTCAGTGACCCGGCCCCCCTTCACAGGAACTTGCTGAGGTGTGTCCTCAGAACCCACAAGGCCGGAAGTGAGCACATTCTTCATTTTCCCTTAGCGGAGAACTAGCATGTGAAGAAGGTATTGGGGTCTCTGATACCTGGGTACAGAATCACTTAAGAATACACATCGCCTTTGCCCACAAACGGGGCAGCGAAGAGCAACCTCATAGCCTGACACTAATTCTGAGCACACGATCAGCCTCGGCTGCCGATTCGTCTGCTGAGGAGGAGCCAGGAGGAGCAGCGTCTGAAACACGGGAAATGTCCGAAGCCATCTTTCCGCCTCAGGCACCTATGAGTCAGAGTGAAATCTTTCTCTTCTCTCCTCTACGTCGGTTTAGAGTCTCCTTTGAAACAGAAAACATGTCGAGCTCACAGGAAAACCGCTTTCTTTCCTCCTTCCTGTGAATTTTATCCGCCGTCTTCCCCGACACACGCCTCCTCACCCCCGGCCCCCCGCCCACCTCAATCCTCAGTGCTGGCCTCCGGCTGTCAATAGCAGCAATGACTGTGTCTTCATGAAAAAAGATGGATAAAATATTACCATAACCTCAGAGGCATGAGCAAAGCCCTTATTAGAATTCGGGACCTACAGCTGGAACTTCCAGCATGGGGCGGGAGATAAAGTTCGCTATTGTTAGCTCACAAGTGGCTCCGACTTCCTGGCAACTGCAGTGAATTACTCAGTCATTTATGCAGGCCTTCAGAAACAGTCCACTGTTTCCCAACAAAAAAGGCATTCAGGAAGGGAGCGAGGGCTCCCCGGCCCTGGAGAGCCGGCTTTAGGGCAGCCACTGGCCGGGCGGCCTCCCAAGTCAATGGCCTCTGTGGGAAAGGCAGTGATGTCACCGCAAATGTATTTTCGGGGCTTTGCCCTGCTTTCCCCTGATCTCTCCTTCGCAGGCTGTTTCCCTGTTTTATTTTTCTCCTTTTTCTTTCTCTCCTTCCAGCTTCTTTGAGGGCATTATGACTTTTTTCCAAGTTTAGAGCTCAAATCCACTAAAGGCCCGCACGCAGCCCCATGACTGCCATGGCAACACCAGGCCTGGTACACTTTATTTTTCTGCATAAAACGTAGAGAAAGATTGAAAGGAGGGACAAGAATGAAAGGGGGAACGGAGCCAGTTGGCCGGCGTGAGGATGGTGTCTGCTGGGTGAGGACAGAAGCACACGGGGAACGGGACTCGTGAGGCCGGAGGAGCCAGCGGAGGGGCTTTTGAGAAACAAATTTGTGATCCTTCACAGTCAAAGCTTCCGGAAAAGCTCTGCACTTCTGACGGATGACAAGAGAGGAAGGGCAACAAAGTTCTCACAAGAAATAAGGTCTCGCTTTTGAACATGTACCCAATTGCATAGTTTAGAGGAAGCTTTCAAAATCTGTCTAGCCTTCTCAAAAGAAAGACAAAAGAAGAAGAAAAAAGGAGCGAAAAGTCTCAAAAGGACTTTTGACCTGTGTAGAAAGAGAGCAGAAAACACGCTGACGCATTTCCTGGAATGCCCAAGGTCCTTGAGCTCCCTATTGTCAAACGGCCGCAGTGTAAACTCGAAGGTGTCAGCTGTGTCAAATCAACTCAAAATAATCGATGACAAACAGAAAGAGACATTCATTACTGTACTTTCTTTCCCTAGAGAATATAACATCACCTTGAACTCCTGAAAGAAAATGAATGTCAAGGCTCTGATATGTTTTGTGTCCATTCTATCAAAAAGCAGATTGCAAACAGTCTGAGAAAGCAGCTTCTGAAAAATCCAGACAACTACCCCCATGAAAGCCGGGGCCGGCAGGTGAGGTGACTTGGGCATGCAGGCATAGATCATGGTCTCCTGCTGCCCAGGGCCCCTTCTCATTAGCATCAGCATCTGATGGATGTGAGCCCCATCTAGTTCCTGGGCCCTGGGTCACTGCCTTCTAATCCTGTCCTTGACCTCCTTCCCAAATATGGTATCAGCCATGGTCCAAGCTCCATGTTCTCCATGTGGTTACACACAGATGCACCAGGCCAAGAGTCCTTGAAAAACTTAGACACTAATCACAGAAGACACAGTTCTCAAGAAGGGAATGGCAGTGTTATTTCTACCAGCAGCCATGGCTGAGGCCAAGGAGTTGGAAGGAAGAGACAAAGAGGAAGGGGAAGGTAGGCTCCCGAGAGGATGTGGGCTCTGAGGTGGGTCTGGAGATTGTTCATGAGCACAGAGGAAAGGGAATGTCCCACGCTCAGGTGCAGGGTGACTGGGTGTTGAGCGGGCTGAACTCACTGACTGGCGCACTATCCAGAAAAGGCTTTGTGCTTCTCTCATACACAAGCTGTGGGATCCCCACTCCTGGTCCTTGGATGGGGCACATGGCACATGCCATTACTTCCCAGTCATTAAATATTAGGAGTCTTTAGTTTTCTTTCTTTCTTTTTTTTTTTTTTTTTTTTGAGATAGAGTTTCGCTCTTGTTGCCCAGGCTGAAGTACAATGGCACCATCTCAGCTCACTGCAACCTCTGCCTCCTGGGTACAAGCGATTCTCCTGCCTCAGCCTCCCAAGTGGCTGGGATTACAGGCACACACCACCATACCCAGCTAATTTTGGATTTTTAGTAGAGACAGGGTTTCACCATGTTGACCAGGCTGGTCTCGAACTCCTGACCTCAAGTGATCCACCAACCTTGACCTCCCAAAATGCTGGGAATACAGGTGCCTTTAGTTTTCATATGGTAAAATTTCCACTCCAGTTTAGACCTAAATTTCAGTCTCACGAGCGGTTCACGTCATCTGGGAGTTTTGCCCAGAGGTGGCCGTGTCATTGGTGGTTGGGGCACACTGATTTGGCAGTCAGGTGGCCATACACAGGGGCTCTTTCAGAAGCCCCTCTGGGATTTTTGGAGAAACCTTCAAAAGTGTCTATTCCACCTGATCCCCCGTCCAGGAAATGCACTGTCAGCAGACTCCTCTACCCAGCAGGGTGCTGCAGCCTGGGACCCTCCTTCTAGCAGGCGGTCCTCTTGGGCAGGGTCTGTCAAGAGGCCTCCACACTGGCCATCTTCTGCAGTCTGCACTTGACCAAGAGATGCCTCACAACCTCACCCCAACAAGGTATCAGAATAGGCCACCCGCTGCACCCCCAACACATCCCCTGCTGCATGAGCCAGCCTCCCTCTTAAGCATTCTTGAGGTGAGACGGAGGAACCAATGTCTAATTCCGTGCATCCCTCTCTCTGGGGCACTGCCTTAGACTCCCACACACACTCTGCCACAGTGCCCCTGCTCTGGAGGACCCGAGAGGAGCCTGAGGATTCTGTAGTTGAGCAAGCTCTCTGGTGTGTTGTGAAAGACTAGTCTCTTCTTGATGCCGTCCCCACACTGTATGGTTATGTTCTCTTGCTGTCTCTTCCCACCCTCCCCTCTTGCATTCAGCTTGAACAGAACTGGAAAGAAAGAACATGCTGACTCCACATCTTATAGGAAAAAAGAGAGAAAACGCTCAGCTCACACTCACACCTTCAGATTCCCTGGCTGATTCCTGCTCCACACAACCAATTTTCCTTGGGGAGGGTATTCAGGATGAGGCTCATGGAACCTTCTTTTCTCTGCTCCATTTGTGACGGGCTCCCCTCTGTAGAATGTTGGAGTTTTTATTGTCTGTTGTTTTCAGCTCTAGGGCTTCAGCTGAAATTCTGAAACACAGGACTTCCACTCAAAGTGTGTTTTCTCTAGGATTACATCAGTTGTTAACCACATAGAGAAGATGTCTTAACCCACACCCCAGTTCAGTCCTTGTGAACCATTTTCTTTTCCTAATAATCAGCTCAACTTTCTCCCTCCCTATGGTGGCTGTTTCTATGTTTTTGAGATGGAGTTTCGCTCTTATTGCCCAGGCTGGAGTGTAATGGCGCGATCTCAGCTCACCACAACCTCCACCTCCTGGGTTCAAGTGATTCTCCTGCCTCAGGTGGCTGGGGGTTGTTTGTTTGTTTGTTTGCATTTGTCTACCCATTACCTTTCCTTCTTGAGGCAGTGTCTGGATTTTCCTTGGGGGAATTGTACCTGCCTCCGCCTCCATCCATGGGGTTCAGTTGGCGGTTCCAGCCTCCAGGCTTGTCCATGTGATTCAAAGGTGATCAACGGACTCCTTAAATACATAACAGGCCCAGGAGCAGCCATCATGTGGACGCACTTGGTCCAGTCCGAGTGGCTCTCTGGGCTTGCATGAGAGCTCCTGGGGACAGGCCCTATTATGTCGTTGTCAGCACTGGGGCTGGTGGTCGTACTGGCAGCATTTCACCTAGGGCCAGAAGAAAGCCCACAAGGACACAAACAGAGAGGAAAGGGGCGGGCCCAGAGGAGTTTTTCAGTCGCTGAATCAACCTGTGTCTGATCTACCCTCGGGCTTTTCAGAAACATGAACCAACACATTCAAGCCCCCACCGTTTTTTCTCATGAAGTCAATTTTAGGCCACCTCTGTATTAGTGGAACCTATTTTCCAACTCTCCCATATGCAAATTCTCAGTCATTTTTAACTCATCCTTCACCTTTACCCTTATAACTGAATTCTGTCATTTTTTTTCCTTCGGAATATCCGGGACAGCTGTTCCTTTCTCGCTGTTCTCTATTTCTTCTTCTCTATTTCCGCCATCACACTCCTCCAGTTACGGCCACCGCCCGTGGCCGTAACCACCTCTAAACTGCCCACCTGACTGGAATCCATCGTCAGCACTGTGGGAAGATTGTCTCTTCTGAGATACTTACTTCACATGCTCCAGATCCTTCGCTGGCTTTCTTTTTTTTTTTTTTTTTTTTTTGAGACAGAGTTTTGCTCTTGTCACCCAGGCTGGAGTGCAGTGGTGCGATCTTGGCTTACCACAACCTCTGCCTCCCAGGTTCAAGAGATTCTCCTGCCTCAGCCTCCCGAGTAGCTGAGATTACAGGTACTTGCTACCATGCCCGGTTAAATTTTTGTATTTTTTTTTTTTTAGTAGAGATGAGGTTTCGCCAATTTGGGCAGGCTGGTCTCGAACTGCTGACCTTGTGATCTGCCTGCCTCTGCCTCCCAAAGTGCTGGGATTACAGGTGTGAGCCACTACGCCCGGCCACCTTTGCTGGGTTCTCATTGTGATCCCTCAGACTCGCCTCTCTCTGGCTGTTGACTGTTCACGTGGCTGTTCGGCTCTGGCCTCTGCCTCCCTGCTCTCAGTACTGTGGCTCAAACCAGTCACAGCCAGGGTTTCCTAACTGCCGGCTGCTCACCTCGAGGCCGGGCTGCCCCTCGGTTCCCAGCCGATGATGGCCGACTAAAGCCAGGACATCTCTTCCCCACATGGGACTCCTGGAAGACGTGACCTCTGCTCAGGGACCATCGTCCCACCGGCCTGCCCCAGGTTCTCTCACGACTGCAGCCTGAAGCTCTCCTCCCCGTCTCCTTCCCTCTTTCCTCCCGCAGGTCTCACGCCCTCCCCGCCGTCTGAAGGTGCTCCCTGGCCACCCTCAACATTTCTCCTTTTCCTCCACGGGGACTCCCCCCAGTGAGTTCTCGCACATTGCTGTGGGTTGAATTGTTTTCTCCCAAAATTTAGGTCAAAGCTCTAGCCCCCAGTACCTCAACATGTGACCTTGTTTGGAGACAAAATCTTTATAATGGTAATCAAGTAGAAATGAGTCATTAGGGTGGGCCCTAATCCAATATGACTGATGGCTTTATATTGGTTGGTGCAAAAGTCATTGCAGATTTTGCCATTAAAAGTAACGGGCTCCCCAAAGCTCCCTGAATTCATAACGGTCTCGGGAGCAGCTGTCATGTGGACCCACCTGGTCCAGACCTAGTGGCTCTCTGGGCTTGCATGAGGGTCCCTGGGGACAGGCCCTGTTGTGTTGTTGTCATCACTGGGGCTGGTGGACATCAGTGTGGAGCGTACTGGCAGCATGGCAGCCTCCACCTGGGGTGAGAAGAAAGCCCACAAAGACACAAACAGAGAGGAAAGGGGCGGGCCCGGAGGAAGTTTTCAGTCCCTGAATCAACCTGTGCCTGATTCACCCTCGGGCTTTTCAGAAACATGAACCAACACATTCAAATCCCCACAGGTTTTTTTTTTTTTTTTTTTTTTTTCTTTTCTTTTCTTTTCTTTTTTCTTTTTTTTTTTTTTTGGTCATAAAGCCAATTTTAGGCTTTAAAAGTAATTGCAAAATCCACAATTACTTTTGCACCAACCTGAGACAAAGGAGAAACTTGGAGACAGATTCACAGAGAGAAGCTGAAGAGAAAAGGCACAGGGAGGAGAGGGCCATCTGCAAGCCAGGGAGGGCAGTCTGCCACAGGGCCTGCCTCACCTCCCCCAGCAGGAAGCAGCCGCACTGACGCCTTGATCCCGGGCATCCAGTCTTCAGAGCTGTGAGGCAATGCATTTCCTGGACCGAGTGCTCTGTTATGGCAGCTGCAGAGACCTAATGCACGTGCCTTCTCTGGAAATCTGCTGCTTGGAGGACCTGAATTGACACAGAGGGTGCCAAGAGTGACCTGACAAGGCAGGTGGGAAGCTGAGGTCTGGAAACCAGCTCAGTCCATGCCTGACAAGGAAGACCACATGCTGAGTGGAAGGTGGAGGGCATGCGTAGTGCCTGGCACCTGGTGGCACCCCCACTGAGTGTCTGACTGACAGGGACTTGAGGAACTGTCTTGGGGCAGGGAAGATCTTTGCCTTTGTGATGACACCAACATTTGAAAGACGTGCAGGGGCCAGCGGAGTTGGTTGGCTTTTATTCAGCTGTAACGATGACCTGCAGATGGGCAATTAGAGAATGGGTGTGAGAGCCAGGAGGCATCTTGGGTAGATTGCTAAGAGCTTCTGCAGTGGAACAGAAGACACATCTTAGGGCTTGATGGCTAGGGTTGCAGAGCTCCGGAGATGTTTAGGAGATGTTTATGTGCTCAGTCAAGTCAGGGGATATGCTAAGGTGGATGTCTTGGTTGGGAAAACCCAGAGAATCTTAAAACATAGGATTGGGACGTCTGGGTGGATGGCCCTGAGCAGCTGAGCTCTGCAGTTTCAAAGCTCGCAGTCTTTGCTGCCCTCCCTAGTAAGAGCTGGCATGCTGCCCGTGGGAACTCACTACAGAGGTCTCTCCCTGCAAAGCAAGGAGTGCTGGTCACAGAGGAGCTGCCCCACCTGCTCTGACTACTGAGTTGATAACAGCAAAAGTTGTCTTGAAATGATGCAGCCCGGATGAGCCACAGAGGACCCTCAGGCAGGAGCTGGCTGATGAAGATCTGTGGGCACAGGTTTGCCTTTCTTGTCAGCACAGCATCACCCAGCGCCGAGAGACACTGACTTACCCCTGACCAGAGGGCTCTCCTCACAGCTACAGAGGTATAAGGCAGCCCCATGACCATGGAATCCATTGGCTACGTTACATCCCACATTACCCAATGACAGCGGCCCCCCAGAGCTTTGGAACAGCCTGCTTCAGGCACTGTCACAGAGCAGCTTGGAGACAACAGCCAGCAAGGACACAGTGTGTGCATTCAATCAGAGCCCTCCTTACACCGGTGTGTCCTGGGTAGGGGGAGTACCTGGGTTGGGGAGCGAGCAAGGGGTGGAAGCAGGCATGGACCCACTCACATCACTCCTTATGGCCAACTGAAGGAGATCCTGCCTCCTGCCCCTGCAGCTCTGGGATCTGGAGGATGGGAGGGCCAAGCCCCTCTGCCACAGCGGTGGCTCCTGTCTTGATGCTGCGGAGTGCTTGTGTCCGGGGACCAGCTGTGAGAATTGGAGCCACCGTCTTGGTGAGGGCATGGCCCTGCCAGCAGGAGAAGAGCTGCTGTTGCATGATGGGACAGGGAAGAATACACACAGAAGTCAGGCAGCCCCTCTGCTGTCTCAAACAACTGCAGCTAGAAATATGCAGCAGCCCTGGCCTGAGAAGGGACGATAGCTGAGGGTCCACACCGCCCACACCACCAGTTGTGCCCCGTGATGGGTTGAAGTGTGTCCCCCAACAAGATGTATTCGTGTCCTGACACCTGAGGATGTGATCTGACTCAGAACAGAGTCTTTACAGATGGAATGAAGTTGAGATGAGGCCTCAAGGATGAGCCCTGATCTAAGATGACTGGTGTCCTCATAAGAGGAGGAGAGACAAAGCCATAGACAGAAGACAGAAGAGGCTGGAGTGATGCTGCCACCAAAGGAGGATCCTCCCACAGAGGCATCCGAGGGTGCCCGGCCCTGCTCACACCTTGGTTGCAGGTTTCTGGCCTCCAGGATTGCGAGGGAGTCACTGCTGCTTTAAGCCACCCAGCTTATGGGGCTTTGTTTTTGTTGTTGTTGTTGTTGTTTAATAATACATCATGACTTTTGCAAAGCCAATCCATGTGATTTTTTTAACATGCTAGAAAAAAAAGTCATATGGTCATAAAAATACATGCAGAAAATGCATATGACAAAATTCAATATCCATTTCTGGTAAAATCTCTCAGTAAAGTAGGCCTGAAAGGGGATGTTCTCATCCTAATAAAATGCATCAGGCCAGGCTTGTGGGGCTTTGCTATGGCCATCACAGCAAACTGGTGCAGCCACTAAGACCTGCGGAAGTGGCAGCTCCATGGGGGATGGTGGGCTCAGGTGGTCCCCAAGGTCAATATGTGGTGGGCAGTGGTTGTCCCATTATCCTCTCTCTTCTGGGTTTCCCTTCTGAACGAGGCTCTCGAGCACTGGGAGTGGTGTCCACACACACATGCAGGAGGGGTTCTGTGTGACCATGGAGGGCACCGGTCATGGGGACCCAGGTGACAGATGGCTCCCACTGCAGCCATCTTGCCAAGACCACGCATCCCCTGGGCTGTCCCCAGGCACTGAACAAGCACAGCTGGGCACTCAGACCAGGCCACTTTTGCCAAGCACAGGCATCCTGTATTGCTGGACCTTGGCTCGGGGGTGTGCCCATGCCCGGCTAAGACTTTCTTCGGTGGTGCTGCCACCTGAGCTCTTCCACCCAGTACCCTCTCTCCTCTGACAGATACCAGCCTTGCCCGGCTGCTTCCCCTTCATCCTTCACAGACTCCCCCAACCCCAGAACTCTGCCACTGATGCAATGCTGCCTGAAGACCAGAACTGATACGGGGAACGTCGCTGTCCTCACATACGTCACAGAAGCACCCTGCTGTCGGCCTCCCATCAAATACCTCTTAAGCATCATAGACACAGCTCTTCTCTTCTGTCTTCATTTACTCACTCAAGAATACACAAAAATAGCAAACACTCCAGGGCTCAGGACATTAAGAAATGAGCACAACCAGATTAATGAGCTTCTCCCTCCTTCTGAGTTGTCTTGATTAGTTCAGACTATTAGCCAGACGCCACAATGTAATCAGACAACTTCCAACTGGGGCTGAAACAAGAGTCCTCAGCAACTGTGGGCACAGCCTTCTAGGGTCCTGATTATCTTAGCATAGTGTGTGTTAGTTCGGGAAAGTTAAAGCAAACAAAAAGTGAGTGCTAGCACTCAGTCTGCATTTTAAAAATGATCAAAACTTGTGGAGTGGCAGCCAGCAGCCTTCCCCTAAGACAGGTGAACTTAATTGACACAGAAATGTCCACAGTCAACTTTCTAGTATTATTCTCAGATGAGATGTTACTCTACTTGATAGAAATTGTAGTAAAACAAGATTTCCTTTCCCCTCTCTGATCTTCTAAATCTCACAGAGGAAGACTCTTGTGTGTTTAAGAAGAACATGCTATTTTCTCACTTCCAGCTTGGAAATGACGATGGTAAAAATACCACTTGCAAACCCACGAAAACTCTCTGGGGACTCAAGGGAAGGCCAGGAAACCACAATCATAAATGATAATGCAGAGAAGGACGAAGGGCTTATTATTGTCATCGTGATCGCTGTTATGAGAAACAAATGTTAATGTGCAAAGACACAGGTCTAGAAGATTCCAGGAAGTGAGTGGGGCATGAGCCTGACCTCCCCAGCTTATTACCTTGTCAGGAATGCATGACATAAGCAGATTCAAGACGCTACAGATGTACAAGACAGCGGCTTAAAATCAGAATCCCAAAGAGGAAGGCGTCTCCCACCTGGACCTGAAGATATGCCAAACAGAGGATTTGAGTTGAGCCTTCACAAAACAGTAGAAATTTGATAAAGAAATAAGAAAGGACTCCATTCCTGAATCCAGGCAGGGACTGAGCTAAGGCCAGCAGAAGAAGAGAAAGCATGCTTTAGGACACGAAGTCCATCAGTTTCAGAGGAGTGAGGTTCCTGTGTGAGGACACTGGAGTGTCAAACCAGAAAAAGAAGTGGAAGGGAATCAGGAGTCCGCTCAAGCTTTGGACTTCATTTTGTAGGAAATAATGGGATCAAAGTAGAATGTGACATTTCAGGATGGTCAAATTTTAAAATGTACATTTATTTATTTTTATTTATTTGCTTGTTTACTTATTTGTGTATGTGTCTGTTTTATTTTTGTGGAGGTGTGCTCAGATATTAGGCAGGCTTGCCTGATCAGCTCCCAAGGAAGCTCCGTCAGGTGGAGCTGCCCTGTCTACCTAAACCCACGAAAACCTTGAGACCAGGAAGAAACCAGGATCATTTTTTCCCCATATGTTTAGAAAAGGACACTGTAAACATGTTCAGTGTTATGCTAGATGTTCTTGTTTTATGAGACCTACACTTTCATTCCCTCCCAAACCATAATTTTTATTTATTTACAATCTCAATTCACTTTAATTGTATTGGTTTTGTTATGTGGATATGTGTGTACATATGTGTTACATCTATGAGCATTTTCTTATGTGCATATTCAAAATCAAATGCATTAACTGTCTCCTTCTGAGCCTCTTCTTCTTTGGTACACACAAAGCCTGATAATACTTTCACTGGCTATGGTGTCATAAGTTATGGTGTCATAACTACTGAAAGCCTGGGAAAGTATAACTAGCGTAACTAGTTAAACTTAAGTGAATTGAGTTTAGTGAAACTAGTTATACTTTCCCACCTTTCGCATTCTCCACCTTGCTTTGACGCTGCCCTTCAGGCTGCAATGCTGTACTTGTGTCCTCCCATCACCCACTCCCTCTTTGCATATCTAAATGTGCCTCATCTTTTAAGGATTAACTCAAAAGGCAACTTCCCCATGAAACTCAACTCTAAACTGAAAGTAATTGTGTCCTCCCCCAAACTCCCGAATCACTAAACACCACCCCTCTGATCATGCTTAAAGTTCTGCCTTGTGTTATAAATGGTCACATCTACACCATTTCATAGCTACATACTAAAAGCTCCCAGTGCCACCATGCACCCTGGCACACACACTATTCTGCCAGGAAAGTCCCATGAGAGCTTGGGCTTTGTCAATTACCTTTACTGCTGTATCTCATTGTCCATGATAGTTTTTGGCACACTAGGGGCTCAAACATGTTTTTGATTGTGTGAATAAACAATTTAATGAAAGAATAAAAGAGGATTGGTATACATTTAATTCAGCTTTACAGTCCTCCCAGGAAACAATAGAGTGATTTTATTTTTTTACTTGAGATTCAATAAATCAATAATTTTTGAATGCATAAATTCTTTAATAGAAATATACTTATGCAAAATTAAAGCCAAAAGTTTAATTTAGAATTTTCCAATTAATTTCTTGCTTTTCTTTTGTGACCTTTGGATGGTAGGTTTGGTTAATAATAAAAAAAAGTCCTGAATACCTCAGAATGGAAAATATTCTCTCTAATCCATTGGCAACAGACTGTTCTGTGAATTTGTTAGACACAAGTAGAAGTCCATTGATAAACCACCTAAGTCTGATGCCTAATAGTTGTGAGAAATATTGTTATAAAAGGAAGACCTGATTTAGCAAAATATTCTATTTTGAAAACTAGAAAACCTCCTTTTTCTAACATATAAGCTTATTCTAACATAAAAGGTAGACTATATCGGGGGAACCCACCCCCAATATTTCAACATAGGTTCTTTCTATTTTCCCTAAGTGTTGGCCGGTCTGAGAAATAAAGAGAAAGAGTACAAAGAGAGGAATTTTACAGCTGGGCAGCCAGGGGCGACATCACATATCAGTAGGACCGTGATGCCCACCTGAGCCATAAAACCAACAGGTTTTTATTAAGAACTTCAAAAGGGGAGGGTGTGTATGAACAGGGAGTAGGTCATAAAGGTCACATGCTTCAAAGGGCAAAAAGGAGAACAAAGATCACATGCTTCTGAGGCCAGTAAAGATCACAAGGCAAAGGGCAAAGCAAGATCACAAGGCAAAGGGCAAAATCAAAAACTCCTGATAAAGGTCTATGTTCAGCTGTGCACGTATTGTCTTGATAAACATCTTAAACAACAGAAAACAGGGTTCAAGAGCAGAGAACTGGTCTGGCCTCAAATTTATCAGGGAGTGTTTTTTTCCCCACCCCAATAAGCCTGAGGGTACTGCAGGAGATCAGGGTGTATTTCAGTCCTTATCTCAACCGTATAAGACAGACACTCCCAGAGAGGCCATTTATGGACCTCCCCCTAGGAATGCAATTCTTTTCCTAGGGTCTTAATATTAATATTCCTTGCTAGGAAAATAATTTAGTGATATCTGTCCTACTTGCACGTCCATTTATAGGCTCTCTCCAAGAAGAAAAATGTGGCTTTTTTTGCCCAACCCCACAGGCAGTCAGACCTTACGGTTGTCTTCCCTTGTTCCCTAAAAATCACTGTTATTCTGTTCATTTTCAAGGTGCACTGATTTCATATTATTCAAACACACATGTTTTACAATCAATTTGTACAGTTAACACAATCAGCACAGTGGTCCTGAGGTGATGTACATCCTCAGCTTACAAAGATAACAGGATTAAGAGATTAAAATAAAGACAAGCATAAGAAATTATGAAAATATTATTAGGGAAGTGATATATGTCCAGGAAATTTTCACAATTTATGTTCCTGTGTTGCGGCTCCAGCTGGTCCTTCCGTTTGGGGTCCCTGACTTCCCGCAACAAGATTGGTACTTCTTACCCTAATGTTTCCCAATCTGGCCTGATCATAAAAATTACCAAAAAAAAGAAAAAAAAAAAGAGTGTGTGAAAAGTACAGATTCAGCAAATCAAATTCAGCAATATAGAAAAAGAATTATACACCATGACTGAGTGTAATTCCAGGTATACAAGGCTGATTCAACATTCAAAATCAAGAAATATATGTAATCACATCAAAAGATAAAGCAGAAAACTCTCATAATTATATGGACACAGAAAAAAGCATCTGACAAAATCTAACACCCATTTACAATGAAAAAAATGAGAAAACTAATAGAGGAAAACTTTCTTAATTGGATAAAGAGCATTTACAAAAAAATCTATAGCTGAGATCATACTTAATGGCAAATGACTGAACAATTACCCCTATGATCAAGAGAAGGGCAAGACCTTTGCTCTCACCACACTTATTCAACATAGGATTGGAAGTTCTAGCCAATATAATAATTAAAGGAAAAGAAATAAAAAACATACACATTTAAAGGGAAAAAAAACTAAGTTGTCCCTATTTGCAGATAAAAATTGTTTATATAGAAAATGCAAATGAATCTATGAATTGTTAGAGAGAAATTATCAGTGAGTTCAGCAGGGTTGTAAAATGCAAGATGAACCCACAAAAATCAGGTGCATCTCTACATACTAACAACAAATATGTAGAAACCATATTTTACAATGCTATTTTCTCCAAACAAAATTAAATTCTTAGGTATAAACTTTACAAAAATATACAGGATCTGTATGCTGAAATTATGCTAATAAAAGAAATCAAAGAAGGCATAAATAAACAAAAGCACAAATTATGGTGTGGATTGAAAGACAAAATAGTAAACATGTCAGTTCTCTCCAAATCGACCTATAGTTTTAATGCCATTTTGTCAATTTCCCTTAGAAGATTTTTTGCAGACACTAGACAAGCTAATTCTAAAATTTATATGGAAATGCAAAGGCAGACTTTGCAAACAAAATGAAGTAGGAGGAATCATTCTGCCAGATTTCAGGGCATGCTGTATAGTTGCAGTAATCAAGACAGTGTGGGGGGTGGCAGGGGCCAGACACATGGATCCATTAAACAGAATAGAGACCCCAGAAATAGATACACACAAATACGTCCAACTGATTTTGACAACCAACTGATTTTGACAAAAGAAGAGAAAGCAATCCAATTTCTATGATTTGCACGTCCCCACCAAGACTCATGTTAAAATTCAATTGCCATTTTAACAGTATTAAGAGGCATGGCCTTTAAAAGGTAATTAGGTCATGAGAGCTTTGCCCTCAAGAAGGAATTACTACATTTACCTCAGGAATGAGTTCGTTAT
The DNA here is from genome assembly GCF_001698545.2 of Rhinopithecus bieti. Taxonomy (NCBI): domain Eukaryota; kingdom Metazoa; phylum Chordata; class Mammalia; order Primates; family Cercopithecidae; genus Rhinopithecus; species Rhinopithecus bieti. The sequence continues at coordinate 2,896,024 of NW_016804646.1, forward strand.
CATGGGAGGGGTTCCTAATAAAAGGATGAACTCGGCCCACCTTCTTCTCTGTCTCTGTACTCTCCTGTCCTTCTGCTTAAGAGAATGCAGCAAGAAGGCCCTTGCCAGATGCTGGCAACATGCTCTTGGACTTCCTAGCCCACTAAAAGTTTATTTGCTAGGCAAATAAACTTCTTTTCTTTATAAATTCCTGGGTCTGTGGTATTCCGTTAGAGCAGCAGAAAATATAGTAAGTCAATAGAAGAAGGATTAAAACCAGGAGAAGAAGGGTAGTCTTTTCAGTAATGGATACTGTAACAATTAAATATTATAGGCAAAAAAAAAAAAAAAAAAA
>NW_016804646.1:2896654-2926111 GCF_001698545.2 Rhinopithecus bieti
TGCTATTTTCTCCAAACAAAATTAAATTCTTAGGTATAAACTTTACAAAAATATACAGGATCTGTATGCTGAAATTATGCTAATAAAAGAAATCAAAGAAGGCATAAATAAACAAAAGCACAAATTATGGTGTGGATTGAAAGACAAAATAGTAAACATGTCAGTTCTCTCCAAATCGACCTATAGTTTTAATGCCATTTTTGTCAATTTCCCTTAGAAGATTTTTTGCAGACACTAGACAAGCTAATTCTAAAATTTATATGGAAATGCAAAGGCAGACTTTGCAAACAAAAATGAAGTAGGAGGAATCATTCTGCCAGATTTCAGGGCATGCTGTATAGTTGCAGTAATCAAGACAGTGTGGGGGGTGGCAGGGGCCAGACACATGGATCCATTAAACAGAATAGAGACCCCAGAAATAGATACACACAAATACGTCCAACTGATTTTGACAACCAACTGATTTTGACAAAAGAAGAGAAAGCAATCCAATTTCTATGATTTGCACGTCCCCACCAAGACTCATGTTAAAATTCAATTGCCATTTTAACAGTATTAAGAGGCATGGCCTTTAAAAGGTAATTAGGTCATGAGAGCTTTGCCCTCAAGAAGGAATTACTACATTTACCTCAGGAATGAGTTCGTTATCATGGGAGGGGTTCCTAATAAAAAGGATGAACTCGGCCCACCTTCTTCTCTGTCTCTGTACTCTCCTGTCCTTCTGCTTAAGAGAATGCAGCAAGAAGGCCCTTGCCAGATGCTGGCAACATGCTCTTGGACTTCCTAGCCCACTAAAAGTTTATTTGCTAGGCAAATAAACTTCTTTTCTTTATAAATTCCTGGGTCTGTGGTATTCCGTTAGAGCAGCAGAAAATATAGTAAGTCAATAGAAGAAGGATTAAAAACCAGGAGAAGAAGGGTAGTCTTTTCAGTAATGGATACTGTAACAATTAAATATTATAGGCAAAAAAAAAAAAAAAAAAAATTTAAACCTAAACTTCACACCTTATACAAAATGTAACTTAAAATCGATGATAAGCTTTAAATATAAAATAAAAAACTATAAAACTTTGAAAAAATATGAGAAAATCTCCAGAACCTAGGACTAAAAAAAAGAGTTACTCGCCTAACACCAAAAGCATGCATTCTAAAAGAAAATTTTAATAAACTGAACCCGATTACCAAAACTCTTGCTCTGTGAAAGACTTCATTAAGAGGATTACAAGACATGCTACAGACTGGTGAAAATATTTATAAACTGCATATCTGACAAAGAACTACTATCTAGAACATGAAGACCTCTCAAGCCTTAACAGTAAAAAGAAATAAACAATGCAATCAGACCATTGGAAAAAGATATTTCACTAAACAGATATTTTACAGAAGAGAAAATGCAGACGGCAAACATGCACTTGAAAAGATGGTCAATATTACTAGCCATTCAGGAAATGCAAATTAAAACCAAAATGAGGTATCACTAGACACCTATCAGAATGGCTAAACATTAAGAAATAGAAAAAACACCAAATGTTGGCAAGGAGGCAGAGAAACTAGATAACTCATATATACATTGCTGGTGGGAATGTAAAATGCCACAGCCATTCCAGAAATCAGATTGACAGTTTCTCAAAATGGTAAACATGCAACTAACATATGACCTAGCAACAGCGTTGTGCAATTATCTTGGATAAATGGCAACTTATGTTCATCCATAGCCCTAACTTGGAAACACTGGAGATATCCTTCTCAAGGTGAATAATTAAACAGACTATGGTACATCTACACCATGGAATATTGCTTAGTAATAAAAAGGAATTAATAGGGTTTGGCTGTGTCCCCACCGAAAGCTCATCTTGAATTGTAGTTCCCATAATCCCCACATGTGGTGGGATGGATGTGGTGAGGTAATTGAATCATAGGGACAGTTTTTCCCTGATAGTAAGTTCTCACAAGATCTGATGGTTTTATAAGAGGCTTCCCTCTTCCCTTGACTCTCATTCTTCTCTCTCTGCCTGCCATGTGAAGAAGGACATGTTTGCTACCCTTTATACCATGACTGTAAGCTTTCTGAGGCCTCCCAAGCCATGTGGAACTGTAAATCGATTAAACCTCTCTCCTTTATAAATTGTCCAGTCTTGGATATGTCTTCATAGCAAAGTAAGAACAAACTAATGTAGGAATGAGCTATTAATACATGCAATGACTTGGGTGAACCTCCAGAGAATTATGCTAAGTGAAATAAGCCAATCCCAAAAAGTTACATAGGGTATTATTACATCATAGCACATTCTTGAAATGATGAAATAACAGAGATAGAAGACGGGTTAGCAATTGGCAAGATTAGGGACAGAGGAGGGAGAGAAAGGTGAAAGTGGCTATAAAAAAGTCCCAGGAGAGAGCCTTGCGGTAATAGAACAGTTCTGTATCTTGGCTGTGGTGTTGGATACACAGATCTCAAAATGTTATAAAATTGCACACAACCAAATGCACACACACACACATATGGTGTGCATATGAAACTGGTGAAATCTGGAAAAGGGCAGTGTGTTGCACCAAGGTCAGTTTCCTGGTTGTGATACTGTACTGTAGTTATATAAGATGTTACCACTGGAGAAACAGGTAAAGGGAATAAAAGATCACTCTATACTTTCTTGCAACTGAATGTGAATTTACAATTATCTCCAAGATAAAAGTGTAATAAACACAAATTCACTGGCCCCTTCCCTGGAAGTCAAATTTAATAGGTCTGGACGGGAGGGAGACCAGTACTCTGTATAGTTAACAAGCATTCTGGGGGATTCTGATGGCAAGGCAAGTCCCCAGAGCATTGCTGGAGGCTCTCCTAGTTCTTCACTTTAGACTTTCTGGCAGGGCTGTTAAACTTGACCAGGATGCTGAATCTATGGGTTATGACATAAGAATTCTTCACAAGGTCATTTTTACCTCATAAACAAGCATATCAACTTCATTCTCATAAAAGGAAAGGGTTGGCACTATGTCGAATAGCCCAGACCCAGTAAAGGAGAAAAGCAGTCTTTTATTTAACTGAAAGGCTTTTTCACATTAGAACCTTAGAAACAACACTATTGCACAGACTTATTGCTGTGGTATATTATGGTATATGGCAAAAAGTTTCAGTATATTTTCTTGAGTTCTATTCCAGGCTGAAAGTTACCAATCACAGCTCATCTACTGGTACCCTGGACTTTTGGAGGAAAGTCTGTCTTTGGAAACACCACATGAGATTTATATTTCAGGAACTATGCTTTCACTTATCCACTAAAATCCATACTATGTAGAAACTGTTAGGATATTCAAGACGTCTGCACACTATAGGTCATTAGGTTCAGCACCCTTGCAGAACAGGTTAAGTCTTTTGGTGGAAGCACAAGCTAATGAGGCAAGGTCATGGACAGATTCCCCACAGGGCTGAAAGAGCTTTCCTCAGCAGCACAGCACCGCCTGGACTCCTGACCCAGCTCACATGGCTCAAGAGCAGCCTTATAGCTGAACCATTTGTGTGTTGTCTCTCCTCTTCCCTGGGATGGGAGCCCCTTGAAGGCAGGGACTGCTGGGGTTCCTCTCTCCATCCCAGTACTCAGCATCCCAGGTAGATGCTCAATGTTGCTTTTAAATGAGTACAAACGAATACACCAGTTGGAGTACGTGTGGAATAGCGATTCTGAGTATATGCTCAGAGAGCCACTCATAAGGGGAAAAGTGACTTACTCTTTATCCATGCAATGAGCAGAAGCATATTTGTCAGTGTGACCTCATTTACTGTCCCTACAGCAGAAATACTCCTAAGACTCTCCCACAACAAAACATATTCAGGTTTGTGTCTCAAAAAAAATCATATTTTGGGTCAATAATATTCTGTTCATTATAGTAGCATGAAAACAGTCATACACATATGCTTAAATGTTGATTATTTCATTTTTCACATATGTTTTCAAGCAATCTTAAATAGGCCTTTAAGTCAACATGGTCTCAAAGATTGATTTCAAATTGTATGATAGGAATTTGAAGAGGAAAACGACAATGGATATGGCATTTTACAACCTCATCTGCAACAGTTATGGGTCTAAATTCAACACCGAGTCCCTCTCCATTTGTATATTGTAATGGGTGTACCTACATCTGAAAAAGGCAGCAAGAAAAAGAAGTTAAAGTCTATTAATTACTAATGCATAGGTTTTAATGTAGGATATGGGTTCTCAGGATCTTACATTCAAAAGCACATTTCCTCAATACTTCAAATTCTCTAAACTTCTTACATTAAAATTTTATTCTATGAAAAGATACCTTATTTTAGTGCCTGAGTTCTCAAAATATTTTAAAATTCATACAAATTTCTAAAGAAAGGTGTTAAACTGTTTTCTCTGTGCAAGAATAAAATTGTAGGCATGTTTCTTTTCAACTTTTCACTCTTGCTTTTATTTTGTCTTTTGCATTTTGCCAACAAAGGAGAAGTTCTTTCTGAAACTGCTTGCCTTTCTACTACAACTAGGTTAGCCCCACGGTGTCACTTTTTAAAGTATCAACTGACCGGTGCTGAGTGCTGGTAAGTTGTGCAGTATGGCTTTGACACTACTTCTTCTGCAAAATTAAGCTAATTCTTTAAAAATTAAATATCAAGTGGTTCATAATAGGGTACAATTATTAAAACAAGCAGTTTGTTGATTATTTCTTCCTGCTTCCAGGAAGAATCAAAGTATTCCAAATAGAAAGCTCTAATTCTCATGCCCCTTATGTAAAAAGCTCCTGCAGCCAGTAAAGGGTTACTGACCCAGAACAAATACATTAATAAGCTTTAGTAATTATATTTGGGTCATTTTATTTTAAACCATGAAATCAAAAGCTCTGTTCACATTAGTGCATGAATTGCTGTAACTAGCCACTGGGACTTCCTTGGTACACAAGCCATCTGTGAATGTGCTCAGAATTTTTTCATTCTAGACACAAAAGTTTCATCTGTCTCCTTTTTAACGTACTGGTCATCTTGTTCCCTCTCCAGGGCCATACCCAACAAAACCTCTCAACATTCCTTTTACAGATAATTGGGAGATTTCATTCGGATGAACAAAAAGGAAAGAAGCTTCTGATGCGTTGGCATCCACTGTCTTTCAATGAAACCATTCAGCGAGAGGCCAAGCAAGCCTTGCCCCATCCTGTGCAGTCAGGAATGGCCGAGGCATCATCGGGAACCGTGAGCGCTGGGCCACGGATGCTGGAGATGACATCATTTCACTGTGTTCGCATGATCATTGAAGGCCTGTGTTACACACACCGGATGAAGTCACCAGAATGCTAGGGAATAGAGAAAGCCGGGGGTAAGAATAAAGAAACCTTTGGCAAAGGCATGGGAGACAGGAAGATTGAAAAGAAGGGCAGGGAGGAGTCTGTATTTATTGTCAGTGGTCTGGCATTCTGGATTTGAAAATAACATCTGCTTCACTCGCTGCCTTCCTTTCACCTACCCACGGGCTCTGGGACCCAGGACCCTCGACTGAGCAGGAACCCGTAGGCGCCATCGCTGGGATATTTGCCAGTTACAGCTCATTTTTCTCCATGTCAGGATACAAAAAAGAGAGAATGAAAGAAGGGAGCATGATACACATATATTTTAAAACTCTTATTTTGTCAAAAAATGTTTACAGTTTTAGCAGCAGCACTTTTTAAAAAAAGAAATGTTATTTTTCTCACAATCTTTATTATAGTCCTGGAAATATGTTCTATAATCCCTCAAAAGGCAAATATTTACTTAACTCAGGTTTTATAAACTGGAAATAGATTGCCTAATAATGAAGAAAATAAGAATATACAAACATATGAATATGAAATATATATGGAATATTCATATCTAATCGGAAGAAGACCAAAAGTGGATTAATAATGAAGAAAATAAGGATGTATACACATACATATATATATGGAAACAAAAAGTAGATTAATTTTGCAAAGAGTATAATTTTACCCTTAAACACTCCAGTGTGTATTATTCAACAACAGGAAAATCTTTTTCCATAACCACAGTGGGGTTCCCCACTTGAGTCACTTTCACCCTGATAGAGTACAGTATCTAATCCGCATCTGTATTCCAATTTTGCTGTTGCCTGATAACGTCATTTGTAACTTCTGTCCCCTCCAGGAGAGGATCCAGCCTAGAGTCAGATATTGCATTTAGCTGTCACGCATCTTCAGTCTCTTTTTATCTAGAACATTTCCTCAGCCTTTTCCTTTTACAACATTGACACTGTTGAAGAATATCGTGCCCCTCCCCTTTTGTTAATAGGTGGGTCCTCACATTGGGCTTGTCTGTTGCTTCATCATCATGATTGGATTCAGGAAGTGGATTCTCAGCTGAAATACTGCAGAGGCAACGGTGCGTCCAGGGAGTCACATCTGGAAGCACTCAGCGCTCCTGTCTTCCTCATCTATGGTGCTAATTTTGATCGCTCAACCAAGGTGTTGTCCAATTTCTCCACCTCATTATTTTTTGAATTGAACAAGCAGATTGTGAGGAGTTATTTTGATGCTCCTCTTCAAAATTTCCTCTTAAATTTGCTATCCATTGATGATTCTTGTCTGATCCCATTTTTATTCTGACACATGCAAAACTCCAGCACTGTCTCCACATTTCCCACATGGCATGCTGCTGTAAGGAAGACCTAGCCCTCCTCCCTGATTTGTTTATTTGTTTACCCACTTATTTATCTACTACTGGATTGCTCTTGTGATCTTGGTGCTCAAATTCGCATAAGGTGCTGAAATAAATTTATAGTATCTTTGTGCTTTAGATTTCTAAAAATAATTAAATGACATATGTGCACATATATACATATCCACATAAAGTGTGTGTGCATCAACCTAAGGTCCACAAAGCAACACAAAAAGAAAATTATATCATGTGACCAACATGCTTTAAAAATTACGAATAAATCACTGGGTCTTATAAATGGCATTCTACCAATTTTGAAAATGGATGTTGGCATAAGCAAAACACATTGAGATGATCACCACCCTAGACAATCTCTAGTCTGCACAAAATACAAAGAACTGCGGTAAAATGAAATGGCAACTAGTCCATCTTCCACTGTGGCCCATGGAGGATGCTTCTGGGAAAGACATTAAAATCTCCATAATTATTATTTAACATGTATTCGGCACCATAAATGTATATAGAGAAGTGTGATAAATAAAGCTCTGCCCAATCATTAACAGTGTCTGCCCTGAGGAGCTGAGAGCCTTGAAAGATGGCATTCATACACCTAATTGGGCAGTCCTGCACCCTGGGGAGAAATTTCTTCTTGAAAGGATATATTGCTTTTATGATACATTTAGGAGGCTATAGATGAATTATATAAATTACTCCTTTTATAAATTACTCTTTAACACGAGTATTGAAATAGCATAAATTAAAAAGAAATTTACCAACACAGCCTAGTGAGAAAGGTAATCTGTGTTATAAAGTAACCCTCAGAGGTTTAAAACTGCCCAACTGAACCCCTTGCCCTGCTTCTGTGCCCCCGAGGGCAGGCTGAGTTAACAAACACTGTTGATTTATGCATCCAGCTGCAGAGAGGCCAAACCTCTGCTTTCCCCTGCGCTCAATGTTAACGAACAGGGATGGAGTGGTGAGCTGAAAACCAGGAACTGGAAGCACACCAGTGACTAAGTTAACTTAGGTGAATGTGTGAACCTTCCTGAGCCTGTCTCTGAAGCATGACCAATAGCCCCAGGCCCCTCCCTGTATCAAAACTTGCTTTATGTGAATAGCTCAAGTCTGCCTTTTCTATATAATTTGAAAAGCATGCATACTTAATCAAGCTTTGGGAATTTCATTCAGAACATCGTCCCAAAACTTTAGCAACATTTAGCTTTTACCCTATATACTTTAATATAAGGAACAGAACCGCTTAATTAATACTAAGAACCACTTAATAATAATTTCTTTCCGTACTACCTATTTTCAGTAAAACAAACAAAATAAAAAACAGAAAAGCTGTCATATAAACTTCCTATTTCTCTCACTTTTTAACATACTTAAGATGAAGCGAGACATTCGGGAGATGCCTAATAACACTCGATTTGGGGTATCCTCCAAGTCGTGCAGCCTTAGAGGGTCACCTTTACCTTTAATATTTGCACGATGCCTCCGTTGGGAAATTTTTCACTTCTCACAACCGTCTCCTTGGCCTATCCTCTCTCTCTCAAACCTGACATCCTCCTCATTCCAAACTTTTAACGACTTGGAATTTTGTTTGGGGAAAGAAGAAGAGCTGAACGTCTCTGCTTTGCCTTAAAGCAGGAATTTGGAGTTTGTAGGTGTTTACCCTTTTAACAGTGAAGCAGTAGCAAGCACCACAAATCTACAGTAGGGAAGCCAGCCTCCTTCAATTTGTTTTCTTTAAAGGAAAGGGAAGTGATAAAAAGACATATTATCCCAGTCTGTGGTAAATACACAGGGACATGGGCTTTCACGTTTCTGGACTTCTCATTCTCTCTTTTTCTAACTTTATCCTTGGATATGGGACATGCTATTGAATCTCCTAAGAAAGTGTGTCAGAAGAAAACTGAGAGAGGGTCATGGAGGTACCCCTAGCCCTAACCAAGCTAAAAGAACAGTTTTCTTTTGTCTTCTAAATCTTTCTCACTTTCAAAAAGAAGGATTAAAACTCTCTTTTCACTTGGTTGTCCACCAAGAAAACTTTTCTCCTATAAAACAAATAAACTTCCTAGTACTTTTTCCATTATACCTATTGGTTTTATATTTTTGATCATATGTATCGTGTACATACGTATCATATATGTCATGTAAAACATGACGCTTTGAAATATATACATTTTGGAGTGACTAAATCCACTTAATTAACATCCATTACCTCACATAATTATGACTTTTGTGATAAGAACATTTTACATCTACTCTCTTAGCATTATTCAAGAATACAATATATTACTATTAACTATAGTCACCATGTTGTATAGAGCTCCTGAACTGATTACTTCTGCGTAACTAAGCTTTTGTACCCTTTGACCAACATCTCCGTGACATCCCCTACAAATCACCCCAGCCTCTGGTAACCAGCATTATATTCTCTGCTTCTATAAATTCAACTTTTTCAGATTTCACATATGAATGAGATCATATGGCATTTACCTTTCTACGCTTGGCTTATTTCACTTAACATAATATCCATCAGGTTCATTTACGTTGTCACAGATGACAAATTTTCCTTCTCTTTCAAGGCTGAATAGTATTTCCTTGTGCATATATAAGAAAATAGGTTTTCCTATATTTAAGCAAAAATATATGTAAGAATCTATGAATACATGTAAGAAAATGTAGCACATTTTCTTCATCCATTTCTCTATTGATGGACACTTAGGTTGATTCCATATCTTGGCTATTGTGACTAGTGCTGCAACGAACATGGGAGTGCAGACATCTCTTCCACATACTGATTTCATTTCCTTTGGCTCTACACCCAGTAGTATCATTGCTGGATGACAGGTGGTTCTGTTTTCCATAATGGCTGTGCTAATTTGCATTCCCACCAACAATGTACAATGTACAAGGGTTCCCTTTTCTCCATATTCTCACCAACACTTGTTATCTTTTGTCTTCTTGATAATAGCCATCCTAACAGGTATAAAGTGATATCTCATTGAGTTTTTAAAATTTGCGATTCCCTGATGATTAGTGATATTGAGCACTTTTTCATATACCTGTTAGCCATTTGCATGTCCTTTTGGAGAAATGTCTGTTCAGGTCCTTTGCTCATGTTTGTGTTGGGCTACATTTTTCTGTCTTTTGAGTTGAGTTCCTTATATGTTTTGGATCTTAACGCTTTGTCAGATGTAGAGTTTAAAAATATTTTCTCCCATCCCGTGGGCTGTCTCTTTGGTCTGTTAATTGTTTCCCTTGCTATGCAGAAGACTTTTTGGTTTGATATAATTCCACTTGTCTATTTTTGCTTTTGTTGCCTGTGTTTTGGGGGGTCATATCCCAAAGAGTGTTGCCCAGACTAATGTCAGGGAGTGTCTCCCCCATGTTTTCTTCTGGTAGCATCATAGTTTTACGTCTTACATTTAAGGTTTTCATACATTTTGGGTTGCTTATTGCATATGGTATGTGATAAGGGTCTCATTTCATTCTTCTGTTATGGATATCCATTTTTCTCAACACCATTTATTGAAGAGACTGCCCTTTTCTCATTGCATGTTCTTGGCTCCTTTGTTGAAAACCAGTTGGTTATAAATATGTGTTCATTTCTTAGCTCTCTATTTTGTTTCATTGCTCTGTTTTTCATTTTGTTTGTTTTACCAATATCATGCTTTTATATACTATAGCTTTGTAGTATATTTTTCAAGACGGTGGTGTGGTACCTACAGCTTTGTTCTTATTGTTCAGGATGGCTTTGACTATTCAGGGTCTTTTGTAGTTTCATACAAATTTTAGGAGTGTTTTTTTCTATTTTTGTGAAGCCTATTTGCTTAGAATATCCCTTCTCATCAAGCAGCGTCATTAAGTGCTTAGTGGATACTATTAGAAAAATCTTTCAATTACGAAAATTACAATGTATATGTGGATGTTTAAAAGCATAATTTATATACATTTATAGAACAAAATCCAAAAGAAATAATGTAAATAACAGTTGTTTTTACCTTCTCCCACACAGAAACTCAACCCCTTAGGAAATTACTAGCATAGAGCAACTTTTATTTGTTCAGGATGGCTTTGACTATTCAGGGTCTTTTGTAGTTTCATACAAATTTTAGGAGTGTTTTTTCTATTTTTGTGAAGCCTATTTGCTTAGAATATCCCTTCTCATCAAGCAGCATCATTAAGTGCTTAGTGGATACTATTAGAAAAATCTTTCAATTACGAAAATTACAATGTATATGTGGATGTTTAAAAAGCATAATTTATATACATTTATAGAACAAAATCCAAAAAGAAATAATGTAAATAACAGTTGTTTTTACCTTCTCCCACACAGAAACTCAACCCCTTAGGAAATACTAGCATAGAGCAACTTTTCTTGGAATCTACAGCTCTTCAATAATTTTAAAAGAAACAAAATATATATCAGAAATACAAAATATGATAACTGGGAACTTTATAGGCTATAGTTTTTAGTCCTTAAGTAATAAAATATTATAGTGAGCATAAGAATGAAAATAAATATCTCAATGAAAATTTTCAAGCCAATATTCAAAATATATCACTTATGACTATTTTATATCTAAATGGCCATATTTCAAATTTTTTTTATTAAAACGTTAAGTTGGACCTGCATTTCTAGCAGACAAGATACTGTGGTGACCCTGCTTCTTTATTGAGACAACTAAAACGCTGGAAGAGAGATAGATGAGAGATAGACAGTAATACTGCACCATATTTTTGAGTTGGCACAGAAGAAGGAATCCCAGAGGTCCAAATGAAAATGAAAGCGGGAACCTGGGAAATAAGTAAGAACTGCCGGAACAAAAGCTGCCTTTTGTCTGGGGATTTCATCCAAACCTTGGAGGTCTTGAGCTTCCACTTTGAAGTGAAACCAGAGATAAAACCTAGGCCTGCCCAATGTGAGGAATCTCACAGGATGCATTCCCATATGAAGCTGGGATCCAGAATGAATAAAGCCACTGTTCAAAAGGGAATTGATGGCCTCAGGTTTGGCACTGTTTGTATGCGGGGAATATGTGTAGCCCAAAGTCTGGTAGAGCACCAGGCAACTAGCAGAAGCAGATCAGAATCGTCCCCAGCTAACGGTACCCAGGAATAAAAATATTCCTGCATGGAATCCCAAAGAAAATGAGTAGTTGACAATTAAACAAGCGTAAAACACAGAAGGAAACAAACATAGCATGCACGAAAGCCAGCCATAACAGCAGACAGAAGGAAGTCCATAAGGGTTACAAAACAGCAATGATCAGGATATACATGTATTACATTTCATATGTTTAAGCAAAGAAAAGCCTAGAAATAGTAGAAAGCAGAACGAGTTTACTTAGAAATATGAAAATTTGAAAAAGAATGACATCAAAATTTTATCTTCTACGAATGATATGAAAATAAGCTAATGAATTAAACATCAGATTGGAGAAAGCTAAGGAAAAAATTAGCGCATTGGCAAACAGAGCTGAAGAAGTCATCCAGAATGCAGCTCAGATGAAAAAGAGAGAAGTACGGTGGAGAGATTGTGCCACTGAAAGAAAGCGGAACATTTTAACATTTGTCTAACTGGAGTTCCAGAAGGATAAAATAAATATAAAGGATAAGAGTCAATGTTCAAAAGACAGTGTTAATGGCTGGACATTTTCCAGAATTGCTGAAATGTACTACTTCTTACAGCCAAGGAGCCCAATGTCAATCAATATTCATGTCAATCAACATAAATAAAAAACCACAGCTGTGAAACTGCAGAATAGTGAAGAACCAAGGAGGAAAGACAGATCACCAGGAAGAAACAGCATGATGACTTCTCAACAGTAAAAAAGAATCCATAAGGCAATGTAATTAATATCTTCAAAGTCCTGATGAAAAATAATAGTCAATCCAGACTTCCATATCTTTCAAGAATGATGGCAAAATAAAGATATATTCAGACAAGTCAAAACTGAGTTTGGTCCAGAAGTCTCTCACTAAAGAAAATTCTCAAGGATTTGTGTGAGGCAAAAGGAAAGCGACTTCAGTTGGGATGTCTGAGAAGCAAAACAGAATGGTCAGAACTAGAATCTAAAACACTAGCAGTCATAGAGTTGTTCTGAACATTAAATGTGAAGAGCTGAAGTGTCATATATATATATGTGTGTGTGTGTGTGTGTGTGTGTTAGTATGAGGAAGAGAAAGGAACTCCTTAAACCTGACAAAAACCCCCTACAAAACCAAAAGCAATGAATCAATAGCCAAATTCCTGTTATTCCTATTCAAATCTGAAACCTTCCCCATCTCAGTGCACCAGTTGGCAACTTCAGCCTTCCTTTGTTCAGTAATTCTTATCTCCTCTCTGCCTCTTGCATCTGACATTCTAACTGTCAGGAAATCTCATTAACTGTGTATTCAGAAAATATCAAGATCTGGGCCCCTCCAGACCGCCACGTTCAGAGCCATGACCATGTCTCACTTAGAAGGTTGGAGCTTCCTGGATGGCTTCTCTGTATCTGTGTTTGGTGTCCTTTTTCTACCTGATCACCTCATTTAAAATTTGCAACATCTCCCCAGACCTGAGTCACCTTTCTCTGCACTACTTCCCCTGTGACAACCATCACCTTCTAGAACGCTATATAATATACTTATTTGTCGTGCTAATTGGTTATTTTCTCTCTTCACACCTACCTCTGTGAAATGTAAGTTCTATGAAGTACGAGATTTGTGCTGGCTTTTGTTTTGCTGGTTGTTTACTGGCTATATGCTGAGCTATGTCTGACTATATGTTGAATGAATGAAAAGTTACAAATATTTTTCATAAGATCAGGACCAAAATAAACAAATGTAGTAAAGTACACCAACAAAATGTTACAACGTAAAACTGGAATAAAATAAACCAAATTGTCATTATTTTTAGAAAATATGATCATCTATAAAGAAATCTTAAGTAGCCAACAGATAAAATATTACAATTACAGTAATAAGAGAATTTGGCAAAATTATGAATACAAAATCAATATACAGAGGTATAATTGCATTTCTATTCTACAAGTTATTTAAATAATTAAAAAGAAGACACCATTTAAATAGAAAAGAAACATACATGACTTTAGAATGAACCTAGAATATTTTAAGCATTCTATTAAAATAATATTTCACCAAAATGTGTAAGACTTTTAAAAGCAGATATTAAAGAAGATCTAAATAAAATGAGATTACATCAAATTTTTAAATTTGAACATATATCAATTCTACAGAAATTATTCTATAAGTTCAATCTATTTCCAATACAGTTCTCAGCTGTTTTTCACAAATATCTAAACATAAAAATGTTTAGAAACATTTAGCTATGCCTAAAATTTAGAAGAAAAAATAAATGACCAAGGATTGCCAAACCCTCTTGAAGAACAAGGTAGAAGTAATTGCCCTACTAGATATCAAAGCTTGTTATAAAGTAATGGTAATAAGGCTATAAATATTTAAGCAAGTAATAGTAATCAAAGTGTATTGTAAAGTGGTAGTAATTAAAATAGTGTGACATTAAGACCAAGGTGAACATACAGGGAGTCCAGAAAGAGATCCACATATGTGCAGCTGATGTATGACACCGTGTGTGTGGCAGATGAGTGGGGAAAGAATGAAGTCTACAGTAAGTGGTATTTATAAGGAAAATAACGGCATTTCTATTAACCTCTTCAGAAAAAAAAGTCAGAAAATCCTATGACCTCTAAGTGAAATGATTTCTTAAGTAAGAGCCCAAAAAACAGAATGGATAATTATACAAGATGGATAATTATAACTACATTAAAATGAAAAAGTTTCTATTTCTCAAAAGATACCATAAAGTGAAATGGCAAGCCACACACTGAGAGATGATATTTTTCACCACTTAAAATGGATGAAGGATTAGTATAGAAAGTATGTGTGCATGTGTGTGTGTATACACAGATTTAGTTTACTAATCACAAGAAAAAGACAACTCAATGGAAAAATTGGCCCCCAAAAGGGCTTAAATGACAGAAAACAACAAAAAAAGACAGAAATAGACACATGAAAGGCCCACTAATTTCTGAAATGAGGCTCAACAGCATGGCATAAACTTATATTTCATGGGTTTCTGTTTGATTCCATGCCTTTCCTTAGAAATCCAAGATAACGTACTGATCTCTCCACATATCCACAAACTAAATACAAATGGAAATAATCTGTTGAGTCCACTGTTACCTTTTTGTATTTTTTGTAGCCTTTACTAAAACAAAGCTTTGTATGACCTGAGAACAGTATTTATCAGAAAAATGAAAATTAAATCCACAATTTAAAATCTACTTCACTATTACCAAATTAGCAAAAAATGTAAGTCTGGTGATATCCAATGGTGGTAAGGAAGTACAGCAATGAGAACAAATACATGCCAGTGGCAGAGGAAACTGGTGCAAATGCACTGGTATTCCCTTACAAAGCTGAACACCAGCATATCTATAACTAAGCAAACCCCCAGAGAAAATATTGCTCATGTATACCAGGACGTGCATGAGGATGTTTAAAGTAGCACTGTTCATAGTAACAAAAAGAAGTAATGATTTGGAGTACCTATCCATAGTAGCACTGGCAAATCAATTGCAAAATATCTTTTCAGTGAAATGCTAAAGAGCAGTGACAATAAATTAACTAATAAATTAACTAGAGCACTGTGGTTCATTCTGTATATGTAGATTATTATACCATTAAAAAACAAACGAATGATTAATGTAAAACTCAGGGAAATGGATAACTCTATAGAGAATGCAGTCAGAGAGGGATGTAAAGGGATCAGTAAAATAATGGTCTATTTTATATGTTGAATGCTAACTTAGCACAAGGAATTTTTTAACTCTCCATAATTTACTTATGGCCACATTTTGTTTCTCACAGCAGTGTGGAATCAGCTTATTTTCCCAGGAGTTTCTGTTTGATTCCATGCCTTTCCTTAGAAACCTGAGATAACATATCTCTGCACACATCCACAAATTAAATACAAAGACGGCTTTTTGTAATTTTTGTGTAGCATTTACTAAAGCAAAGCTTTACGTGACACGAGAATAAATGTTGGATTCCAATTGTAAAAACCGTATCAGAAGCAAAATAGGCAACTAGAGATGAACATGGTGCATGAGCAGTTTTCCAAGGAAAATGTCAGTCTTATCGTTGTAATTATAAGAAGCCGGTGCTACTGTGTAAATCTGATTTATGTAAACTGGACTTCAGTTAAAATTCCAGTTCTGCAAATTCAGGACACTAATTCTCAAATGCCAATATAAAAAAGTTAAAAAGATAAAAACATGAACACACAACGTGGGCAAGCATGTATAAAATACATAAAATGAAGATACATATTGATGTTTACTTTATGCAAGAATGCTGCTCCTATATGTGCTCTATAAAGTAATTAAATCACCTGGGCATGATGGAGGGTGCCTGTGATCCCAGCTACTCGGGAGGTTGAGGCAGGAGAATTGCTTGAACCCGGGAGGCGGAGGTTTCAGTAAGCCGAGATCGCACCACTGCACTCCAGCCTGGGCAACAGAGTAAGAGTCCATCTCAAAAAAACAGAAAAAAAAGAAAAAAAAATTACAGGCCACAATTAACAAGTCTACATTTTTAACCAACTACAACAATTCTGTTTCACCATTAATTAATAAAAGTTACAAGTAATTTTAGCATTCACAAGCAGTCTCTAAAGGAACTCCGGAATTTTACAAGTCACATAAAATGGCACTAATATTAATTCTACCAAATATTTTACTTGCAAATCAACTTACTCATGTTCTCCTAGAGCAAGTGGCATAATGCAGTTGCAAATTGTATTACAAATAGATTTTCTCCAAATGATCACTTTCAATTCCATGCCCCCAACTAAATAATCTTGAGATGTTTGCATTCGATTATTTCGAAAATAATAATTATAACAATTATAACATTTCCTGAGGGACGAGCAATCCAGCAAATTAGATCCAGTGAAATATAAATTTGTCACCGTTATCTTTTAATATTGGTGAACTAGATAAGGGGAAACAAAAGCTATTACTCAACAAGTAAATAAATAAGCCCAGAAGTCTTGTTAACCCTCAACTGTGATCACAGCCATGTGTCTGGGGCCATTGTCCAAGGCTCCTTATTATTCTAAAGCAAAGAATTCATGAGGTTTGTAGTAAATAGGATCTGACGCTGAATAAAACAACCTTATTTTCAGCTTCAACCTAGCACTATAGTCCTTCCTAAATATGCTTTCGTGTTCACTAAACTTTGTTATCCTTTCTCAGACTGAAATGACTCAAGAGGCAGAGGGAAATGGTGTGATTTTCTAAACTGTGAAATCAAAGCAAAGTCTTTGTCATCTCAGGAGGTGGTGCTTCTGATATCTCTTCTCCATGCCTGTGCCAAGGTAAATGGGCCAGTAAGTATGTTATGCAGCCACAAACCAAACAAACTAATCCAAATTTCTGGAACATACCAAATCTAGATTATTTTGATATTATCTCATAGAACCATGGGTCAGCATCACCTGACTGATGAAGGTAACGGGTACTCTGAATGTCAGGCACCCCAGAAGCAATCCAATGTGGGGCAGCAAATTAGCAGGCATGCCAGGAGAAAGTCACCCTCCTACCGTAATACAGACAGGGAGGGAGGGGTATTTAAGCTGCACTGAGGCCAGCAGGGCACGGGATGGTTCTGTCGTGCGGGAGGACTTCCTTGGCTATTGCATGACAAGCCACGAGCTGGCAGCAGAACAAAGCATCATCATCTCTCCAGGAAAGCAACAATGGTATTGCATAAGAAGGGTCCCGTTTCTGGGGCCACCAGCATCCCAGGCAAAGGTGCCTGGTAAACTCAGGAGGAGCATGAAAAAGGCAGGATGAGCTCTGGAAAACAGACCATCAGTGGCAAGCCTGTGGCTCATGTGTAAGTATCAGCAAGGCTTGCCAGCCATGTTTTTACCTGCAAGAAAGTGACCATCATCAACAGCACCACAGCTTGACATCAAGACAAGGTGGCTGAAGGTGGGCTCAGTGAAACTGTTGAAAATGTGATTGGGAGGTAGTACTGCTTATTCCCTGGAACTCTCAGGAACACGTAAAGTACACTTTGTAGTGGAGTGCTTATAAACTAGCTTCTAAAAAAGCAATCAGTGGGACTTTATACATTAGTAAGCTTGGTCTTAAAAAAAAGGGGGAATGTAAACTCTACTTTTGATTTATAGTAGGTGTGTTTAGGCTACGTGGGGAAAACAAAACTCACCTTACAGGCTGGAGGCAAGGGTCATATAAGACATGTTGAAGGCATTGGGTGTCTCCTAGGCTTTCAAAGATAGGTTGCCAATTTCAATCCTCACCCATTTCTCCCTTTCTGAAATTATATATTTTCATAATTTTCAGGAAAGGAGGAATTAAGTATTCCTGTTTTATTCTAAAACATACTTTGATTACGGCCTCAGTAAGCTACCTGGTAAAATGCTCTCTAAAACTCAAGGATACTTGAAGCACCTTGAGAAGAAGCTAAAATATTGTCTTTTAATACCATCAGTACTTACCTGCATTCATCATTTTATTAGTTGTCTATAGGAACACTTATATGCTAATCATGTTAACACTTTGAATGGCATGTAAGAAGCAATATTTTCCATGAATTCAAATGAATTCTTATACATCAGCATAAGACCACACCTCAGAGGGAAGTCATCTTGTGAAAAGTGAGACATTGGTTGACAAGTGAATAGAATTTGCAGGGTGGCTAATGTTGGACTGTTTTTCAGCAAGGGAAGAGAAAGAATAGAGATGCCCTTAAAATAAACCATATGGGTCTCAAACTATTCATGCCATGGATCAGGTCAGTCATATTTCAATCTCCTCCCTCGAGCTTATCTCAGTGCAACTTAAGGAAGAAATGGAAAGCCCATTTCCACCGGAATGCATGTCTTATGGAGGGGCAGGGGAGAAGGCAATTTCATAACAGTTTCAAACTAAAGTAGTACCCCAGAGCCAGTGATGTATTCTGGCCCAGACTTGACAGGTTATTTTACCTGGCTATGCCTCATTGTTCCTCATGATATAGTAAGCATATTTTCACACACTCTATTTTTATTTCTCACCAAATGTGTCAAGATTTGGTTTCTACTAATTAAATTTTTATATAATTGTAGATATGTATGCAGTTGTAAGAAACAATACAGGGCGATCCAATATACCTTTTGCCCAATTCCCCCAGTGGTAACACCTTGCAGATGTTGACAGTGATACAGTCAAGATATAGAACATTTCCACCACCACAAACATCCCTTATGTTGAACTTTTAAAGCCACACTCACTTCCCTCCCTCTCTCCTCTGTCCTTAGCTCCTGGTAACCACAATTGTGTCTCCCTGTTTCTATAATTTTGTTATTTCAAGAATGTTTTATAAATGGTAGTAGACAATACACATCTTTTTGAGATTGATTTCATTTTCTCAACATAATTTTCTGAAGAGTCATCAAGGTTGTTACATGTGTCAATACATAACATGCATGTGTCAACAGCTCATTCCTTTTCATTGCTGAGTAGTATTCCATGTTTTGGACATAGCAAGGCTTGTCTAAACATTCACTAATTTAAAAATATCTTATTTGTTTCCCATTTGAGGCTGTTATGAATAAAGCTATAATGAATATTTGTGTACAAATTTTATGTGAACATAAACCTTCACTCTTTTTGGATAACTGTTGGGTCACATGGTGCTTGTATGTTTAGTTATTTAGGAAATTGCCAAACTCTTTTCCAAAGTGGCTGTAACATTTTACATTACCATCAGAAATGTAGCAGTGATCCATTTGTCAGCATCCTTGCAAGTATTGGGTGGTGTCATTATTTTTAATTTCAGCTATTCTGATAGGCACTTAGAGATATCTGATTTTGGTTTTAATTTACATTTCCCTAATAACTAGTGATGTTAAACATATTTTTACATGTGTGTTTGCTATCTGCGTTTCCTCTTCAGTGACATGTCTATTCCTGTCCTTTGCATAGGTCCTAATAGTATTGTTTTATTTTGCTATGGAGTTTTAGTAGTTCTTTATATATTCTTGAGATCAGTCCTTTGTCAGATTCTCAGTCTGAAAATATTTTCTGTAATGTTTCATCTTCTTAATAAGGTCTTTGGAAAAGCAAAAGTTCTTTAGTTTAATGGAGTCAAATTTACCAATTTTGCCCTTTATGGATACTCTGTTTGGTGTCAAGTCTAAGAATACTTTACCTAGCCCTAGAGCATGGAGATTCTCTGTTTTTTTCTAAATACTTCATAATTTTTCATTTTATATTTAAGTCTGTGATCTATTTTGAGTTAATTTTTATATATAGTGTAAGGTTTAGGTCAAGATGCACTTTTTTTGTCCTGTGGATATCCAAACACTTCAGTAAGTTGACAATTTAGATGAAATGGACAAATTCTTTGAGATGCGACTATCAAAACTTCACACAAGGAGGAATAGAAAACCTAAGCAGCACTCTATCTACTAAACAAATTGAATTCATAATTGAAAGCTTTTCAAAAAAGAAATCCCCAGGCCCATATTGCCTCACTGTGAAATTCTCCCAATTTTTAAAGAAGAAATAATACCAATTTTATTTAAGCTCTTCCAGAAAAATTCCAGAGGAACGAATACTTCCCAACCCATTCAATGAAGCCATTACCCTCACATTAAAACCAGACAGGGGAGTGTTGCTCAATGGACATAAAGTTTCAGTTGCATGAGATGAATAAGTTCTAGAGATCTGCTCTACAACAGAGTGTCTGTAAGTTAACAGCACTGTATTGTGCACTTAAGTTTTAAGTGTTTTACCACAAAAAAACAACAAAACAAAGGCAGAGGAGGAAGTTTCTGAAAGTGCTGGATATATCTCTTACTTTGATCGTGGTGATGGTTTCACAGTTGTATACATCTATCCAAACTCATCAAATCGTATACATTAAATATGTACAGTTTTGTATATATCAAATATAGATCAATACAAAGCTGTTTAAAAAAGGCATCACAAGAAATGAAAACTACAGACCAATATAACACATAGACATACATGAAAAAATAATTGTTAATTTTAGAAAGTTGAATCCAACAAAGTATCAAAAGCATAATGCATTATGACCACTTTGGATTTAGCCGAGGAATATGAGATTGGTATAACATTTAAAAAAATCAATGAATGTAATTTATACATTAATAAACTGAAAAAAGTATATAATCGTCCCAATCAGTGCAGAAAAAGCAAGCACTTGACAAAATCCAGCAATCATTACTGATGAAGTAAATGTCAGCAAACTAGAAATTGAGGGAAACGTCTTCAACTGGATAAGCAGCATCTACAAAACAAAACAAAAAATCGCAACTATAAACAGCATCATACCTAGGGATGAGAGTTTGAAGATCAGGAGCAAGTCACAGATATTTGCTTCTCACCATTTTTGTTCAACATTGGGTTGCAGGGTCTAATGGATGAAATAAAACTACTGGATTTCAGGACAGTGTGGCATTGGGAACAAGACAGCAAATAGGTTATGGAACAAGACAGAAATGGAACGAAATCCACACATGTATGGTCAATTGATTTTCAGCAAATGTGCAGAGTGTATTAGTCAGGGTTCTCTGGAGGGACTGAAATAATAGGATAGATATATACACAAAGGGAAGTTTATTAAGGAGTATTGACTCACACAATTACGAGGTGAGGTCCACAATAGGCCATGTCTGCAAGCTGAGGAGCAAGGAAGCCAGCCCAAGTCCCAAAACCTCAAAAGTAGGGAAGCCAACAGTGCAGCCTTCAGTCTGTGGTCAAAGGTCCAAGAGTCCCAAAGCTGAAGAACTTGGAGTCCGATGTTCCAAGGCAGAAAGCATCCAGCACAGGAGAAAGATAGAGGCCAGAAGATTAAGCCAGCCTAGTCCTTCCACGTTCTTCTCCCTGCTTTGCATTCTGGCCACACTGGCAGCTGATTAGACTGTGCCTCCCCAGATTCAGGGTGAATCTGCCTTTCCCAGTCCACTGACTCAAATGTTAATCTCCTTTGGCAACACCCTCACAGACACACCCAGGAACAATTCTTTGCATCCTTCAATCCAATCAAGTTGACATTCAGTATTAACCATCACACAGAGTAATACTAGGTTTATTAAATTAGTTAGAAAATATTCCTTCTTCATCATTTTCTAGAAGAGTCTGTGTAGAACTCTTCTCCAGTGGAACCAACTGAGCTTGCAGACCTCATTTTGGGGGGAGTTTTTCAATCATGTATTCAATTGTATTAATAATTACAGTGCTATTCAGAGTATCCATTTCATATTGGGTGAGTTGTGACAGTGTGTGTGTTATTTCAAGGATTTGGTTTGCCTCATCTAAGTTTTAAAATTTGTGTGTAAAGCTGTTCATAGTGCTCTATTATTATCCTGTTGATTTCTGCAGGGTTGGCAGTGATATCCCCAGTTTTATTTCAGATATAAGCAATTCGTGTCTTCTTTCTTTTTCCCTTTGTTAGATTTACTAGATGTCTGTCAATTATATTGATATTTATGAAGACCAGCTTTTTTTCATTGATTTTCTATGTTAGTTCTGTTTTCAATATCATTGATTTATGCTGTTAACATTAGTATTTATTTTCTATTGATTGCATTGGGGATTTTTTCTTTTTGTTTTCAATTGTTGGGATAGGATATTAGATGACTGAATTGCTGTGAATTTTTCTGTCAACAATGCTTTGGCTGAGAGAAGAAAATGTTCTATTTTATTTTATTAAGTTTGATATATTTTAAGTTTTCCTCAAGATTCTCTCTTTGACCTGTAGATTTTTTAGAAATGTGTTACTCAGGTTCCAAGTGTTTGCAAAGGTTATTGTTATTTTTCCTGATAAAATTTCTAGTTTGATTCCACTGTGTTACTTTTCAGTTTCAGATCTGACATGGAAAGAGATTGCAATTCATCACTGCTATCTACAAAAAAAACAAAAAACAAAAACACTGAAAATCAGTGAATTTTCTTGAACACGTCAGAAAACTGAGTTCACAGGGCAAAGTATACTGTCCCAGAACTTGAAGGAACAGACAGATCCAGAGAGTTCCATCCAGGATCTGCTGACATGGAACAAAAGCTGCTTTTGTTCTAAACTAGTAGGAACATCTCAATTGTAATTTTGTTGGGAGGCCAAGGTGGGTGGATCATCTGAGGTCAGAAGTTCAAGACCAGCCTGGCCAACATGGTAAAACTCTGTCTCTACTAAAAATATAAAAATTAGCTGGGCATGGTGGCATGTGCCTGTAATCCCAGATACTTGGGAGGCTGAGGCAGGATAATTGTTTGAATCTGGGAGGCGGAGCCAGGACTGTGAACCAAGTGAGCCAAGACTGTGCCACTGCACTCCAGGCTGGGCAACAGAGCGAGACTCTGTCTCAAAAAAAAAAAAAAAAAAAAAAAATGTAATTTTGATGAGCTCCTCGAGGCTGTGTATGGAGGGGCCTGAGAAAGAGAAAGTCAGGAGAGTGTGGTCCTAGGGGAGGGCCACACTTTCACATTTAGCCTTCCGGAGCCTCACCACGTCTCACCGTGAGTCCTGAAGGTTCCCTCCTGGCTCTAGCACTGGGAGGGGAAATGTAACCACTGCAAAATACACACAGAGCATTCTCTACAACAAAGGCCTGCCACGCAGAGCATTCTCTACAACAAAGACCTGCTCTCCAGGGTAAAAGTCTACCTGAGCTTCATCAACCTTGGGAAAGAGCATCTCCCACACACTCCTCCCAACCCGCGAGTCTCCCTGTATTACCTGGAGGCGGGGACACGTCTGCTAGAGACCTAGATGGAATTATGAGATGACAGCACACTTCCCCTCCCACCTACTCCACCTGCATTCCAACAGAGCTCTGGCAGCGACAGTGAATCGGGAAGAGTTCTCAGGGAAACCCAAAGACAACAGGAGAGATGAAAATGCAAATATCTGAAGCCTCCCAAATATGTTCTCTTAGCTTTAGCCATGTTGCCCCTAAGCAACTTGAACATCCTTTGCTCTCGTCTATCTGGCTAGCTCTTCATGATTATTCAGGACACATTTGATTTCAAGACACACATGTGAATATAAGCCTTTCTGAACTGTGCCACAAAACTGTATGAATCCCTGATCTCCAAGAGGGGCCAAGGGCCTCCCTGTGTGCTCCCTCAGCATCTAGTACCTACCCCCGACTTCCTTTTTCATGCTCTCAATTGCCATTACTTGGCCTTTTTTGTCTCTAACCGTAAGTTCACTAAAACAAGGGACTCTCATGGTTCTCTTGTATTGTTAGTTCTTCCCACTCACAGTTCCTGGCACATAATAGGACTTTGGTAAAATAGATTGCATTCAGTGGAACATAATGCAATCTATTCTATTGCATTTCTCAATTCAATTCTGTGTATGACAATTTATTTCAATTAGGATTGGAATAGAAACACATAGATATAAAGAGAGAAAAAATAGTTTCCACAAAGGAAAAGGGGGGCTCTTATCAGAAAAGAAAAAGAGGAGAGGATTGCAAATAGACCAGCCAGTAACGGTTCACTACAATTGGCTTCATCGCCTTAAACCCCAACTCAATTCTTAACAGCCTTATGATATTTAATGTTGATGGGATAAAGAGGGATTTGAAAACACATGGTATTGAAACAAGTTCTTTCATGCTTATGGGGCTCAGGAGGTTTAGAAACATCTTTCATTTTTCCTAAGAAATGCTCTCTGACATAAGACTTTTCAAAATGTATCACTACAAATGTATAAAGACATTCATTCACTTAATAAATTTTATATGTGCCAGAAACAGAAATCTTACCTAGAACTTTTGATGTATCAGTATTATACATCACCCAACACACACGCTTAGAGTCTTAAGTCATTTCCTAGGTAATCTAGTCCAACCTGCACCTAATGTAGGAATCACTCCCATCTTCTCTCTGACGTTGAACTGATCCTCTGTTTGAATTCTCTCAGTGTTGGGAAGCTCATTGCTTTGCAGAAAACCTAAACCTAAAACAAAACCATTCCATTGTTGAACTATAATTATTAGAGATATCCTTCTTATGATAAACCTAAATTTGCTTTCTTATTATCACTATCTATTGCTGTGTATTTTGCTTTCTGCAGTATTATACAACAAATCCGTTTCAGCTCCCACATGGTGACATTTTGAGTGTTTGAAGGCAGTTACCTTGTGCTCTCATCGTCCTCTGTCTTTTAGGCTAAATATTCTCACATCTTATTAGTACGAAATGATATAAAAAACTTATGACTGATGATTAGAAAAGAAGTCTGATTCACCATACAAATTTTAAAAATACATTAGGACTTAAAAGGTTAGCATTTGTGATTTTTATTATTCATGAGGCATTTTGAAAGTCATGACATGCACTGATTTATAATTTCTAGAGGATGATTTTATGTAAGCCTAGTTGTGAAAGCATATCCTCTGACTAATGAGTGCCTGTAGCCCCTGGCCGTCACGTACATGGAAGAACAAATGTATACATCATGTTGTATTTGTGAATTTGAAGATTATGATGTTTCAGGAACTAGCCCTTGAAATTGTTACTGTATATATCTATTCTACATATAGTAAATGCATTGTAGTTTAATTTTGCCTGAGTAAAAGATTGGTTATTGCTCATATTCCCAGTGCTTGTATTGGTTCACACATCACATCAACCCCAGAAAAGTAATTACCCTTCCTTAGGCCAAGAAAACTTGATAAATTGTAAAAGCCTTCCAGTGGAAGTCTTCCCATCACCTAGTTGCAGTAATAAATCAACTAGGCAATCCCATCTAAGAGTCACTTCATTATAGAGTCTGTACTGAGAAAATGACTTTCTATATTAGCATTGCTTACTTAGGATGTAATGGATATTATAGTCATATGAAAAACGTGATCTTAAAGTAATATTGCCTCCATTGATATGTAATTGGCATTTAAAAAATAATAATTTTGTACAACATATTTAGATCTTTTTTACTTCAGTATGTATTTGTTTCTAGTCTCTGTGATTACAAAGCTTGGCATCTATAGGGGTGCAGGAGATTTTTCCTGCATGAGGAAGATTCTGTGACACCATCCCTTCTGCCTCTGCTTGGTCTTTGCCTGCTGCTGGTCCCTGCCCTGAACGCCAAGCTTCCTGCCCTCTCTGTTTGCTTCATGTGTTCCTGCAAACATCTTAGTTGGTTTCTCCTGAATGCCTTTCTGTTGATTTTCAAACAAAACCAGCAATCGTTATTGTGTCTCAAAGCCCCTGCATGATCTAACTCTACCTGATCTCTAAGGTAACTCTCTCAGTAGAGTACCATAGAGGTGAAATGCCCATCTCATTGCATCATTTCAGCGAATAAGTAATATTGACATGACTTATCACTAGTGAGTGAACTTTTATCACTTGGTTAAGGTGGTTCCACACTGCTAATTTCCTTTTGCATTATCTCCTCTTTGGAGTGAGTCACTAAGTGCAATCGACACTCAAGGAAAGCGAAATCAAGCTCAACCTCCGGGAGGGGAGAATATTATTTATAATTCTTCTATGAGAAATATTTGTTCCTTCTCACTAATTTTTATTTAATCATTTATTGATATCGGTATGGGCTCATAGATACTTATTTTGTTCTTTGGGTAAAACCGGGTCTTTGTAAAAACTTTTGCTGCACAAATTCTGTCTGTTTTGCCCAGTGGAAGCTATTTGAAAGTGTTTTTTCCCATTTTGTTTGGGTTATATGCCCTTTCTTGCAAGTCTTTGTCAGCTACATGCCTTGTAAATACATGATCCCTGCCAATGGCTTGTCTTTTTACAATTTTAATGATGCATTTGGTCAACAAAAGTTCTTGATTTCAAATTAAGCCCAACTTATCAAAGTACTGATAAAATTCAACAACTACTTAAGTTTTTTTATTTTTGAGTCAGCAAACTAGGAACAGAAGGAAACTTCTGTAATCTAATAAAGGTTATCTACAAAAAACCCAACAGCTTTCATAATACTTGTATTAGTCAGTTTGCGCACTGCTGATAGAGACATGCCCAAGTCCAGGTAATTTACGAAGGAAAGAGGTTTAATGGTGAACTCACAGTTCCACGTGGCTGCGGAAGCCCCACAATCATGGCAGAAAGCAAGGAGAAGCAAGTCACATCTTACATGGACGGCAGCAGGGAAAGAGAGAGCTTGTGCAGGCAAACTCCCATTCTTAAAGCCATCAGATGTCATGAGACTGATTCACTCTCATGAGAACAGCACAGGAAAGACCCGCCCCCATGATTCAATTATCTCCCACCAGGTCCCTCCCACAACACATAAAATTCAAGATGAGATTTGGGTGGGGACACAGCCAAACAATCTCATTCCACCCCAGCCCCGCCCAAATACCATATCCTCATCTTTCAAAACCAATCATGCCTTCCCAACAGTCCCCAAAAGTCTTAACTCATTTCAGCATTAACTCAAAAGTCCACAGTCCAAAGTCTCATCTGAGACAAAGCAAGTCCCTTCTGTCTATGAGCCTGTAAAAAAAAGTTAACTACTTCCTAAATACAATGGGGGTACAGGCACTGGGTAAATACAGCCATTCCAAATGGGAGAAATTGCCCAAAACAAAGGGGCTACAAGCCCTGTGCAAGTCCAAAATCCAGCAGGACAATCAAATCATAAAGCTCCAAAATCATCTCCTTTGACTCTGTGTCTAACATCCAGGTCAGGCTGATGCAAGAGGTATGTTCTCACAGCCTTGAGAAGCTCTACCCCTGTGGCTTTGCAGGGTATAGCCCCTCCTGGCTGCTTTCATGGCTGGTGTTGAGTGTCTGTAGCTTTTCCAAGAGCATGGTGTAAGCTATTGGTGGATCTACCATTCTGGAATCTGGAGGATGGTGGCCCTCTTCTCACAGCTCCACTAGGCAGTGCCCCAATCAGGACTCTGGGTGGGGGCTCCAACCCCACATTTCCCTTCCACCCTACCCTGATAGAGGTTATCCATGAGGTCCCTGTCCCTACAGCAAACTTATACATGTAGAAAGTTAAAAGCATCTATGAACAATTTAATAAAAATGACATGAATAGAATATGGTTGAATAAAAGGCCAATTATACAAAAATATGTATATTTCTATATAGTAACCATAAACATGTGGAAAGTAAAATTTTAAATACCATTTATAATAGCATTAAAAATTAAATAATTTGAATAAAATGTCCATGACATCTACACTAAATCCTCAAAAACACAGCTAAGAGAAAGGAAAGATTATCTAAATAAGAGAAAAAGACATACCACATTCATGGATTGAATAAATCAATGTTGTTTAAAGACTACAAAGATTCAGTTAGGTGGGAAGAATAAAATCTGGAGACCTAATATACAGCATGGTGACTATAGTTAATAATACTGTACTACATACTTGAAATTTGCTAAGAGACTTGATCTTAAGTGTTCTTACCACACAATCGAAAAGTTGTAACTATATAAGGTTATATAGATATAGCTATATACAAATATATGATTAGCTTAATTATGATAACAATTTCACAATGTACACCTATATCAAAACACTATGTTGCACGCCTTAAATATATATAGTATTTGTCAAGTCTACCTCAATACAGCTGGTAAAAAAAAAAAATTAAACATGTCCAAGTGGATGGCCGGGTTAATACACCCACATATGTGATCAGTTATATCAGACACATGACATACAAACTATGGTAAATAAATAATTGTAGTGCAAAGGAAGTAATAAAAAATAAATATAAATCTTTGGATATTTGAACCCAAAGATTCAATGCAATCCTAATCAGAATTCCACAATATTTATTTTATAGAAATTGACAAGCTGATTTTAAAATTTATATATTAATTGGAAGGAACTAGGATAGCCATGCCAATGCTTACAAAGAATAAAGCTGGAGACATACAGCCCTTATAATAATACAGTGCTATGTTAGGGTGAAGCTGGATAAATAGACCAATGTAATAGACAAAACAGAGTCAAAAACAGTCTCAAATTTATACATCACAAGATTTATGAAACAGGCTCTACTGCAATTCATTACAGAAGAGATCATCTTTTCAATAAGTAGAAATCCATTAATTCAATATAAAATAAAATGGTGATCCCCCTACTTTACACCATACAAAAAATTAATTTAGGGCTGGGAGCAGTGACTCACCCTGTAATCTCAGCAGTTTGGGAGGCCAAGGTGGGAAGATCACTTGAACTCAGGAATTCAAGACCAGCCTGGGTAACAGTAAGCCTCCCATCTACAAACATTTAAAAAATAAAATAATTAGCCAGGTGTGGTGGTCTGTACCTGTAGTCCTAGCTACTTGGGGGCTAAGGTGGGAGCATTGCTTGAGCCTAGGAGGTTGAGGCTGCAGTGAGCTATGATTGTGCAAATGTACTATAGTCTGGGTAACAGAGTGAGACTCTGTCTCAAAAAAACAGTAATAATTTGAGAGAAATCAGGGACCTAAATATAAAATCTTGAAATAAGGTTTCTAAAGGAAAAGAAAACAGAATATCATTATGATCTTGGGAAATAAAAAGATTTCTCAAATAATACCCCAAAAGCACCAACTAGGATTTTTTTTTTTTTCTTTTTTTTTGAGACGGAGTCTCGCTCTGTTGCCCAGGCTGGAGTGCAGTGGCCGGATCTCAGCTCACTGCAAGCTCTGCCTCCCGGGTTTACACCGTTCTCCTGCCTCAGCCTCCTGAGTAGCTGGGAATACAGGCGCCCGCCACCACGCCTGGCTAGTTTTTT